>NW_006921633.1:6454136-6455072 GCF_000298275.1 Orycteropus afer afer | reverse complement strand
TCCTTGGGTTTCCGAGGCAGTATCTCTATGGAAGTAGATTGCCCCATCTTCCTTCCGAGGAGTGGCTGATGGGTTTGAACCGCTAGCCTCTGGTTAGCAGTCAAGTGCCTTAGGCACTATGCTACCAAAGCTAACAAATGTTACTTATATATCAATATATATAATGTAATATATATAATAAATCAATTGCAATAAAAAGTCTTTGTAGTTAGATAAAGACTGGTAAATCTCAAAATAATCTTTCTTAGTGATTAATTTCAATTGGCTTAAGATGCTATTTGTATTAAGTTAACAGGGTGCTAATTTAACATAGGTTTATAGTCATTTGAAGTCATTTTCATTCATTAAGAAAAATCTCTCTCTAGATTAGATTATCATAAGGGTTTGAATAGCAATAGGGATTCTTCTCTCTAGTGAGGATTTTCCAGATGAGTGCACACTCTGTTTCACCCTTCGCCCAATTGAAACGTGTAGATTTTTTTTTTTTTTTTTTTTTCTATAGAGCAAGGCACTGGCAGTGGCACTGGCTTTGCCTTGAGCAGAAGAAAAGACATTTGTACAGGTTGCAGCTATTGGATCTATAATATTATAATTATATATTTATAAGGCATATGATAAGGAGCTTTCATAGTGTAGTGGTTAAGGCATTTGGCTGCTAAACAAATGGTCTGTGGTTCGAACCCACAAAGTCACTAGCCTGCTTCTGTGAAGATTCATAGCCTTGGAAACTCAATGGGGCTTGTTATGAGTCAGCATCAACTTGATGGCAGTGAGTTTGGTTTTTCTGGTTTAGTGCATATTATAATTTCTGTATCTCAATTTATAATTTTCCAAAACATTTTAGATATTAAAAAAGGCCTAGGAGTTCCAGCAAGATGGCGGACTAGGCAGAAGGATTGCACAGACCCTCTTCAACAAAGAAAAGGGAAACCAATT
>NW_006921633.1:6428633-6450265 GCF_000298275.1 Orycteropus afer afer | reverse complement strand
GTGGTTAAGCACTCGGCTACTAACCAAAAGCTTCATGGTTCAAATCCACTAACCTCTCCATGCGAGAAAGATAGGACAGTCTGCTCCCATCTCATAGGGTCGCTTTGTCCTATAGACCTGATTACAACAGGTTTTTAGATATGATATCCAGTATCAAAATTCTTTTTATTTTTTGACTTTAGTATCTTTTTCACTTTTTTAAAATATATATATTAAGTTTAATAAAATTTTTTCAGCCTGATTAGATCCATACCAAAAATAGGCATGAAAAAAAAAAAGGTATTCACTTCAATTGCCCAAAAGGTATATATTGCAGAAGATATTGGAAAATTATTTAATTCCTTTTGAAGAAAAAAGACTTTCTATATAGGGCATATAGTAAGCCCTCCCCAACTGTTTATACATACTCCAAGTCATATTGCCTGTTCCCTTCAGTAGTCTTTCACATTTAGTTCTAGATCTTGTGGTTTATTGTTTCTCAAGCTTCAACCCTCAGGACTCTCTAAACGCTTACAGAAAATTTACCCTCTGGCTACTAAAAATTCACACATCCAACTTTGGCCTTGGAATGTCTGACCCTTGACCACTTAAACAATATTCTCTTTTTTTGTGCTTTAGGTGGAAAGTTACAGAGCAGATTTTGTTTTATATTCAATGTTGCATGTACATTTGATTTCACTCCCCAATTACCATTCCCAACCCTAATCCAATCTCCTCCTCTCCCTTCCCAGTAACAGCCCCCCCCCCCTTCTTAGTTATGTTCCCTGTGTGTCCTGCTTTTCTTCTGTGTGAATGTTACCACTCTGTTGCTCCATGGCCAATTGCTCCCAGGGATGTATCTCCCCAGAGTATGTGGGTGCATTGCCCCTGGGTTGAGTGGGCTGCATGTGTGTCTTACTTACTATTGGGCTGAGAGCCAGCCCTTGGGAGTGAGTTTTATCCCAGGTCCAAAGTGTATCCCAGGGCTATAGTCTCAGGGGTCCCACCAGACTCCATCTGACCAGTAATTCTGGTCATTATTGTGTTTTTGGATCTTGTTCCACGTTTTTCCTCCTACTCTACTCAGGATCTCCAGTTTTGATCCCTTCCCAAGTGGTTGGCATTGGTAACCAGGCACCATCTAGTTCTTCTGGTCTTGAGGTCCTTTATGTCCTAGGACTGATTGTTTCTAAATGCCCTGCATTTGTTTTCACTCTTCTTCACTTCCAATGATAGGAGACCATTAGTTGCATCTTAGATGGCCACTGGAAAGCTTTTAAGATTGAACAATATTCTTAAAAACTCTTATTGTTTCAAGCCCAGCTTTACTGAGGAAAATGAGGAGCCCAAGGAAATGATAGTCAGTGAAAACTGGATGTAATGAACTTTTCTATACACCTATATCTCCTTGTCTATCAAAGTATTGACATATACTTAGAAAGAAATTATTGTCATATCTCTAAACTCATATCTGTATAATTTTTGCGACAGAAGATGTATCTGTGATTAATTATAGATTGTTAATTATATAATACATTTGGCCATAGATTTCTTCATGCTGAATTAGTTTCAATTCTTGCTTTAAATTTTCAAGTAAGAATCATTACCTATATAGCAGCAATACTGGAATCTGGTTGGACTCCATAGCATCTCTTTCTGGAACTGATGATGCTCAATAGAGGAGAGTCTTAAATTACCAGAGAAGATGGGAGGTAGAAGTTACAGAGTTAAGACCTGCATATGGGTATGTTATTACTATTCTTTTCCTTGAGACACTCAAGGTTTTATATAAAGTAAATCTATTTCTGAACTTTAGCAAAGTGTCATTAATATGTGATGCTTTTAGCAAACTTCCTGATGGTTGAAGACAGAACAGTACATTCCCTTAAGAAAGTGAGAGCATCTTTAAGTGTTCTTTGTGACTTCTATAAAAAATGTGTGTTGAAAATTTCAGGAAATTGCAGGACCAAAATAATAGGTAAGATTAAACTGAATTGGAGGTTTATGAAAGATAAGCAAATAATGCAAATATTATAGTGAGGATGAAATCTAGACTCCAAATTTAACTTTTCTGAAAATCTTGACTTTTTATCAATTTAATTCTTGTAGTGCCAATTCCTATAGTGACTATCAGTGCTTATCAAGTATTCCCACTCGCTACCATTGAGTTGATCCCAACTCACAGCGATCCTGGCCAGATTAAAACTTCCCCCCACAGGGTTTTCAAGGCTGTAAATCTTTACAGAAGCAGACTGCCTCATCTTTCCCCTGCAGAGTAGCAGATGGGTCTGAACAACCGACCTTTTGGGTAGTAGCCCAATGCTTTAACCACAGCACACAACCAGAGGTATTACCTACAGGATTAATCTGGTTTTTTAGAGAAAATCTTGCCATTTTCTAGCAGAAGAGTAATCAAATTATAACTTTAGCTCCGAAAGCTATGGTGAACGTAACATCTTGAGAGATCAGGTGAGACATTTGACTTAGTTTCTAAGAGCAATAAGATTGATAGAAAGCACATAATCTGAGCTCAACCTGGTCCAAATGAAATATTTACTAGCTGTTCATTTGGGATTGGATGTAGTTTAGGTTGACTGTATGTCTTGCTTTTTGATATACTCATGGAATAGGAACTTGCAAACCATAGTTCATGGGGCAAATCTAGTTGGCCTTCTGTTTCTGTAAATAAAGTTTTGTTGGGACTCAGCTGTACTCATTTGTTTATGTATTATTTGTGGCTGATTGTGTGCCATAATGACAAGAGATGAGTAGTTGTGACAAACCATCTGGTTCACAAAGCCTAAATATTTACTATCTCACCCTTTATGATGACGTTTGCTCACTATTACCATAGACTTGCCTTGTTGATCTCAGTATCCCACACTTGTTTTTCTGAGTGTCCCCTTTTCTTGAATGAGGTAGATTTAAGAAATCATTCAGGGTAAAATAATGTAGTCTTGTCTGGTAGGGGAAAATATGACTTTGGTAGTTGGGATTTGAATTCTCTTTTCAGCTTCATCATGTCTCCCCTACAACTGAAGAAAGTCAAGTCACTGCTCTAGCTCTCATACTCATCTGCCAGAGGAGGAAGCTGGTCTCAGTGATTTCTAAGGGTCCTTTCCTTGTTGTTGTTTAATATGTCTCTCAATTAAAATTCTTTCTTGTTAGATCCACTTCATACAGCCTTTCCTAACTATCCTTCCTAAAGTAACTTCTTCCTCTAACTTAATAGCATTGAAATGTAATCCTATATTGTATTACAGTAATTTTTTCATTTTATTATACTATTAGTCTTTCTTGCTTACTATTGAAAATTGTAAGTTCCCAGAGAGTAGAAACTATATGTTCTTTCTCTATATATCCTAACATGGTTGTCTTTGAAGCACACACTGAGTAATTATGATTTTTTTTTTTTTTAATATGGAACATAAGAACAGTTTGGCCCCCATGTGTTCTAAAAGAGCCTGGACTCAAAGTATTTTGCATTTATGTAAAAGTTGTTGTTGTTTTTAGGTGCCATTGAGTCAGATCTGACGAACAGTAACCCTAAGTACAACAGAAGGACATGCTGCCCAGTCCTGCGCCAGCCTCACAATCATTGCTATGCTTGAGCCCGTTGTTGTAGCCACTGTGTCAACCCATCTCATGGAGGATCTTCCCCTTTTTGCTGACCCTCCGCTTTACCATGCATGCTATCCTTTCCCAGGTACTGATTTCTCCTGACAACATGACCAAATTATGGAGACAGAGTCTTACCATTCTTACATCTAAGGGGAATCTGAGCTGGAACTTTTCCAAGACAGATTTGTTCATTATTCTGGCAGTCCACGGTACATGTAGTGTTCTTTGCCAATGCCATAATTTAAATGCATCAATTCTTCTTTGGTTTTTGCTATTTATTGTCCAGCTTTCACATGTGTATGAGGTAGTCGACAATGCCATAGTTTAGTTCAGGGACACCTTAGTCTTCAAAGTGACACCTTTGCTCTTTAAAACCTTAAAGGGGTCTTTTGCAGCAGATTTACCCAATGCAAAATGTTATTTGATTTTTTTTCCCTTTTTTTTTTTTTTAATTGTGATTTGGGTGAAGATTTACAGAGCAAATTCACTTTCCATACAACAGTTCACATATAGTTTGTCTTATGTCATTGACCACAGTTTACCACAATGCAACAGCTCCCCTTCCATTTCCTCCCCATAGTTACCTCTTCCCAGTGTCCATCCCTCCATACACTCCTACCCCCTGATCTGTCTCCCCGTGCATAAGCAGCCCTTCTTTCTCCCATGATTGTTCTCTCCAAGAGTGTATCTACTTGAGGTAAATGTTTAACTCATATGCCTGTATTTTGTTTGGCTGGAAACCATAGGTGTGGGTTCAATTCCAGACCTGAAGAGCAGCTAGGGGCCATCTTTTCAGTGGTTCCACCAGCCTCTATAGGACCAGCAAAACTGGTCCCCACCTTTTCTTTTTTTCTCCAAATGATTTTGAGTTTTGTTCCACATTGTTCTCCCTCTCTATCAAGGATCTCCTACATAGATCCCCTTCCAAGTGGATGACAGTGGTAGCTGGGCACCATCTAGTTCTTCTGGTCTCATAGTTGTATAGGCTGCAGATTGGATGGTGTACCAGTTGCTAGGACTAATTGTTTCCATGAATTTTGGTTTTCTTCATTCTTTATTTGATTTCTTGAAAGCTGCTTTAAGAAGTGTGGATTGTACATCCAAATAAGATGAAAACCCAATCAACTTCAATCATTTACCTATTTATCATGATATTGCTTATTGATCTGGTTGTAAGAATTTCTGTTGTTTTTATGTTGAGGTGTAATCCACACTGAAGGCTGTAGTCTTTGATTTTCATCAGTAAGTACTTCCATTCATCTTTCAGCAAACAAGATTGTGTCATCTGCATATCAAGTTATTAATAATTCTTCTACCATCCTGCTGTCATGTTCTCTATATCATTCAGCTTCCCAGATTATTTGCTCAGTGTACAGGTTGAATAAGTATGGTGAAAGGATATGACCCTGACTTACACTCTTCCTGATTTTAAACTGTGCTGTATCCCCTCATTCTGTTCAAATGACTGCATCTTGGTCTATGTACAGGTTCCTCATGAGCACAATTAAGTGTTCTGGAGTTCCCATTCTTCACAATATTATCCATGATTTGTTATGATCCACACAGTCAAATGCCTTTGCATAGTCAATAAAACACAGGTAAACATCTTTCTGGTATTTTCTGCTTTCAATCAAGATCCATCTGACAGCAGCAATGATATCCCTCATTCTACTCCCTCTTCTGAAACTGGCTGGAATTTCTGGAAGTTCTCTTGAGGTACTGCTGTAATCATTTGAATTATCCTCAGCAAAATTTTACTTGTGTGTGATATTAATGATATTGTTTGATAATTTCCACATTCTGTGGGATCACCTTTCTTTGCAATGGGCACAAATATGGATTTCTTCTATTTGGTTGACCAAATAGCGATCTTCCAAATTTCTTGGCATAAGTGAGTGAGTGCTTCTAGCATTACATCAACCCTTGAGATGTTCTAACATCTCACTGTGTATTCCGTCAATTCCTGCAGTGTTGTTTTTCACCAATTCCTTCAGTGCAGCTCAGACGCCTTTCTTCATTACCACCAGTTCTCAATCATATGCTACCTCCTGAAATGGTTGAATGTCAAAAAATAAGAGTGTTGTTGTTGTTGTTATGTGCCATCGAGTTGGCCCTGACTCATTGTGACTCCTCCCTGGGTTGTTGAGGCAATATCACTACGGAAGTAGATTGCCCAACCTTCCTTCTGAAGAGTGACTGGTGGGTTTGAACCGCCAGCCTTCTGGTTAACAGTCAAGTGCCTTAGGCACTATGCTACCAGAGCTCCTAAAAGAGTAGTTATGCTTTATTATAAAATACCACCATAGTTGTATCTTCTTTAGAGAAATAAAAGATAGAAAGAATAGAAATAGGAAGTGGTCAGACCTACGTATCAATCCTAAGAGGAACAGTAAGAGGATGTAGTGAATTGGTTATCTTACCTGAATGAGAAAGAATTGTAAGAACTGTTGTGGGAAGTGACTTGTAATCAAGGTGGAGATGAAGATCTACATTGGAAATGTAAAATTTGTATCCCTAATTCAGCCTCAAAGAGTATAATTTTCATTATCTAGGTGAATGTGTAAATAATACTAGAGAATGCTTTCATAATACTGTGTAAAAGTGAGCCATTGCTTTATCATGGAACTGTTTGTTGCTGTTAATTAATATCGTTGATTCTCTGCAATGTGTGCCTGAGTTTACTAGAAAAATACAAAAGATTTAGTTCTTATATTCATTGCACTTGATGGGGTCAGGATGGACAGATGTATCAACCATTTTGTTCCCTTGTAACTTGTTTTTTAATTATTTAACCTTTGAAAGAAATTTTGAATAAGGTGCATACATTTAGTTATTGTTAATACTTCTCTTTTTATTTGTATTGAAAATAAGTAAGAGCATTATATTGCCACTGCACTCTTGTTTGTTCTCTGGTTTAAAGATCATGACAGTTTTTTAGTTGTTGGAAATATGTATTAATACAAAGGACTGGCCAAAGCATTGACATGGAAGGGTGCAGTTCTCTGAATCCATTCAACGTCAAGAGATTCTATCATTATTATAGTACATCTTCATTTAATAGGAAGATTTAAAAAAATATCACAGGGACTTACCACTGACCGCCCTTGGTTAGAAATGGTGTTTCGATTTGTGTCATGAGAAACATGCATTGTACACTGGGGGTGCATATAGCAGTACTGACTGAATTTTATTATCTCATATTTTAAAAAAGGAATAAAAACCTCATACCAATGAGTGCTTTCTAAATAGTCTCATCTTGTTTTTGAAAACAGAATACACAATAGCATTGACCAATTTTTAAGACTAAAAAGCTTTGGAAATAATTTGTACAACTTTGTATAAAATATATAACATGTTTTAAGAAAAAAAAAGAATTTGTGAATTTGGCAAGAAATTGCCTTTTTTTTTCCCATTCAGCAATGACTTGAAATACATACAAGTAAAGAATAAAGACATACATTGTTTATTTTATTTTCTTTGTAATTGCTTTAGTGGGTTCATACAAGGTAGTAGATATGGTACAGAGCACATAGAAGAAATAATCTCAGAACTCGAAGAATCTGGATTGACTCCTTGGTCCATGAAAATAGCTCTGTACTCGTAAGACTCACCACCGCATCCACCCACCCTCACCCAATCTGAGTGTTATTCAGAGGACAAGTGTGTTTGTGTGTGGTGTGTGTTTATTGTAGCTGCACTTTTTAAGTTTTTCATTAAAATTATCTCTTTATAATAGAAAAAGTTCTGAGTCTTTAATATATTTCCTGCAAGTCCAAAGCAAGTTTCTATTTATGTGTTATTAGTGTTAAATAATCATAGAGTTCTTTGTTGGGAAATGTTTAGGTTAAGTACAATGTCTTGACTTTTGGTTTAGAAGTCTGGGAACAATATGGAGTGAAATGAACTTGTGCTTTCATTTACATATTGGATAAAAAAATCTTTGTCTAGAATTTAAGGATGCTAGGGTAATTGTCGAGAATTTAGGAAAGCTAGGGGTAATTGAATTAATTGAACATTCAATTAAAAATCTCATGCCAGTTAGAAATGTCTTAGCAATTATTCAAATAAGAATCCAAGCCAGTTAATATGACATGACTGTGGTTGAATAGGACAAAGAAAAAGTGCAGAGAAAACAACATCATATGACATAATGGTTACACATATACCAACATAATGAATTAATTTTCCATTTGACTTCTGCAAATAAGAATGGCAATTAAAACAGCAAAGTGAATAAATAAGTGCATCATTTATGAATCAGAGGACTGAGATGGTGTTTAGGAATTCTTGAGGAACATTTTATGATATAGACTGAAAGAAACCCTACCTGAGATAAGAAGGAAAAGATCTAATGAACTCTCCTTGTCTAAATCAGTCTGATGATTATCCATTGGAGACCAAATTATAGGCTATGAAATGGCACATCAGAAAGACACACTTCCTTTTCGTTTTTCTTTTCTCTCTTGTACGCTGATTGTTTCCATTTTCTTATCACTCCTATACTCTTGGAGCCCTGGAGAAGCCTGGGAAAGAGGGGCTTGTTCTCCCATCCTGCTTCATCCAGTCCCCGCCACCCTAGGTATGGTGAATGACAGGCTAGTGCACCTTCCTTCCATCTTCATCTTTCCATAGACAACCCAGACCCTGTCTATCGCAGCAAGGAAAAGCAGTTTTCTGCCACCCGCTCTTCAGCTGATGGAAAAACAAAATCACTGAGTCTTAAAACTCATCTGGATTTCTAATCCACCCTGGAGAAAAAAGTAAACTGTTGTTCTTGGATGAGCCCCAGGGACCACTGCTTAATTTCTCAGTTCATTTTCCCCTTTTATCTTGTGTGTGTATATATATATATATATATATATATATATATATATATATATATATATATGTCCCTCTATAGTTTCCTTATGAAATGTGTGTTTTTAATACCACAAAAGCAGGAAAAATCTTTTTTTTTGGTAAATATTCTTTCAGTAGAATTGCAATCAATGTAGTTTGAGCTAACAAGCAGATGGATGTATTTGAATGCCATTATCTTGTGTACAATGATATTATCTGTTTCATGAAAAATTCAGCAGTTTGGGCTGCTTTAGTGAAGGGAAGATGGAAGTTAAAAAAAAATAGCAAGAAAAACATGATCAGACTCTGAATCCCTGAGGGGGGTCCCATTGCATCATTTAGCAGGAGAATGAGCAATGCTGGAGAAGTAGTGATGGTGGAGTTGCGGTCTGTGCTCCTTATGGCATTCTTGGCTTCCAGTTCCACTCAAGCCCCACAGCTGTAGGTGGGAGCTCCTGGGCCTGCTAAAGCATCACACCGTGACATTTTTATCATCCGTCTAAGAGAAGAAAATAAATTTGCTAACAGAATAGAGTTGGCAGGCTCCTACTACCTTGTCATATTCCAGACATCTCCTGGTCTGGCCTGAGCCAGAGGAAACCAAAGTGTGGGCCAGAAAGTGTGTGATGGACATGAAGTTGACTTAAATAGTCTGGAGGGAGAATGTGTATTTTCTGAGAGAGGACTATGTATGTTTTTTAGTGGAGATTTGAGAAATGAAAACACTTGGGTTGGTTGGTTGGTAGTGACCTCAGTTTTGTTCTCTGTAGGCCAAAGATATATTGACATGGGAAAAATGAAGTTCAAAGTTATGCTGATATTTTGGATAACATACATAGTGATGAAAAAGAACCCAATGAAGTCTTTTCCAAAAAAAATTTCAGAGGTTTCTATTACCTGATGATTGAAATATAAACTGTGTAGAGACTTTATACAAGGTAACATCTACCTTTTTCTTTTGAAATTGACTTTTTTTTTCTCTTATATGAATATATTCTATATCTTAATTCATGCCATTTTTTGTATGGAATATCTTGCCTCCATATCACAGACTTTTGGCTTTTTGAAGTCCTATCCTTCTTTAAAAACATGTTAAGTTTCACTGAGGCCTCCCTGGGTGAGTGTTTTCTTTTCTGAATGCCTCTCAACTATGGTTTGTAGCATGAATTTGGCATAAAAATAAAAAGGTGCTGCCTTGCATCCTGATGAGCTATGGATCACTTCATGACTCAGTGTCTCTAGCATCTCACAAACTGCCCTAAACACAGTAACCACCTAGAAATCATCACTTATTGGGAATACTGATGAAGAATGGCACACTTCATGTTTCTATCACTGATTTGTGTAAATAATGACATTTAAATTTTCTAGAGAATGCAACATATTAATATTTTGAAGTTTCTTATACATAGTTACCCTTGCTTTAATCAGAACTGTTAAAAATTTTTGTTGTTATTTATTTCTCTAGATTAGCTCAATTTAAGAAAGATTATTATGTGAATTCATTTTTTTCTGGAGATAAAAATACACAACTAACAGCTTGATTCAGGTAACCACAAAAGAAATTTTGAGAAGCATTGAACATATATATGTCACACACACACACACACACACACACCCCACACAAATATAACATAAAAAATGTGTTGCCGTTGAGCCGATTCCTACTCCTAGTGACCCTATAGGACAAATTAAAAATACCCTATAGGTTTCAAAGGCTGTAAATCTTTACAGAAGCAAACTGACACATTTTTCTCCCATGGAAAGAGCGCTCTAAACTATTAACATAGCATATGGTAATTAAAACAGGTGTCTAGTATGTGTCACTTAAGGTCCAGAGTATGTTCTGTGAAATAGAACATTACATGATTTGGACATTGTTTGAACACTATATCATGTATTTTGCAAACAGACATTCCTAAATTGCTAGCAACAGCATTCTCTGATTTTCCACCTTTGTGTTGTGTAGTAATTTTTTGTTTCACTTCCAAATCGATACTTTTCCTTTGCCTCTTGCTGCTGCCATCAAAAGCACTGCTTTTGCTGTTCTTGGGTGCCATTATGCACTTCATGGTAATACTTATGAAAAAAAATTAAACAGAGAGATTACATGACAACAATCAAGAAATGTGTGGCAAATGAGATTGAATACTGCTATGTAAGAGTCAAAGAATATACTGTTATACAGTAAAAATTTTATTTGTGAGTGGGGGAAGTTCACATTAAAATAATGACTGAAAATACAATACATACATAAACCAATAACACAGGCATTTATTATGATTATTAAGGCATGTGTACTATAGGTTTCATAGTACTGTACCATTATATACCTGAAAGCACAATTGCTTTGTATAAAAGAGACATGACATGTGTATGTTACATGCAGGAAGCTGTTGTGTTCGCTACATCTGGTTATGCCCACTACATCCTGTTCTTCTATTTGGATTTCTGAACTCTATTATAACCTAGTGGGACTACAGGCATATATGTTGTCAGACATTGCCCAGATGGACATTATGCAATGCATGGCTATACTTAAATCCTGTACTTCTGTTGTAGTGATACTAGAGGCATTGTGTGAATAATATTTTCTTTCTGGGAAAATTACTTCACATTGACTTTTGGAGGACTATGTGTATGTGTGAGCAGGAGGGACATTCATAATCTTTTGCATCAGACAAATTTTCCAATGTACAGATATCTTTCACAACTATAATATTATCCTCAATACCATCTATGTATTCCTTTTCCTGACTTTTAGTTTTTCCTTCCAACATTTGAAGTTTTTCTCACTTTGATTCATCTCAGTCTATCTTCCTTCTTTTCTTCATAGTCTCTTTCTCTCAGTCAGTAATATCTATAAAATTTCATTGGATATAATTACTTAATGGTCTTACTAAAATAATAAGTAATTTTAAAATCTCTCTGTTAATATTACATCATTTCCTTCTAATCTACTACATAAAAATAGTGTCTTTATGTTTCTTTATATTTCATTAGTGAAGAAATTAACATTAATTTCTTTCCTTCTAATAGTCATAATTCAAATAAAGTATATTTTAACTTTTTATCTCTAAATGATGAAGGCGAGTAATGAAACAAAGGATTTTTCAGCATGATGAAAAACATGTTAATTTCTATTAAAAAAAAAAAAAACACTCTACACTATGGGAAAAGAACAAACTGGTAAGTAGATATTTTATAGAGATATATTTTAGAATTTATAGGTGGACAATAGTATTATATAAATCTATGTAAAAATGTAATAGAATTTATATGAGAAATAAATAGCAGAAACTATTGTTTTTGTAGAGTTTCAACTGTGTATGGAATTTGTGTTAAATTCTAACAGATGAAAAACAACAGAAATATTAGATTGACAAATACTTTGAACTATATAAGTTAATGAGTTTTTTCTTTTTTTTAAATAAATAAAGCACATTTGTAATGTTCACTTATAAACTGACTAAGGTAACAGAGCTATCTGTGAGAAGATGTGGAAAATAACGTGTTCCATATTCCTTTTCTGTTTTATTAACTTTTAAAAATGGTAAAGACTATGCCTTTAAACTTGGCCTCCTGCATGGGGCTGAGAGCAAAGTAGAAATGTTTGCAAAATCTCTTGACCAGAGGCTGGAAAAAATCTTCAGGTTTTGTGAGATTTGTATAAAGAACACGAGCCAGTTGTTGTGATGAGAATAGATGTCACCTGAGCATATGATCTAGAAAAATATGTTGCCATATTTCCTGATGTAAATTTCAAAGAAATATCCTCTTGTCCTTAGCAAGACTGATGGTGAGACTGAGACTCCCATTACTCTGGCTGGGAAGACGGGGCCGTGTTTTACTTTTTGTTGTATCCAAACATTTTAATAAGGAGACATATTTATTAAATGCTGTTTTAGGTGGTATTAACTTAAGAAAAAATATGCTGCCTGTTTCTACCCTGTAAAATGTTACATGTACTCTCAAATAAGATAGAGTACTTTTAGACCTTGAATCAAGAGCATATATAAGTATGTTATTTTAAATTCTGTATTATTATAATAAATTGTGGAGACTACATTGGCATTGACTTGTCATTCATTCAGCTTTCAAAATGACAGCCTTCACTCAAAAGTCTTATAAGCATTGTTATTCTGGTGATCCCCATTATTATGAACAGATTAAAATTCAAGATCAAAATATTGTTATCAGGTGAGAAAGCTACCAGCTCTTTAAGAAGCTATCTTTCATGATAAAATCAGATTTTATTTTTTGGAGTAAAATATTGCAACTATACATTACTAATTTGGTCTGAGATCACTGTTTTCCAGAAGCTTGAGGAAGGTTAGAAAGGAAGTTATGGGATTAAAAAAATATATTTAATCTAAGTTGTAAAGGAGCTTGGAACCACACCACAAGCATCATAATTAACTTTAATAATTATAAATGTAAATGCAGACAAGCCACAAGGTTTTAATGGTGTGCCACATGCTTCTGCTAATTATTTTAGAGTTTGGACACATTCAGTGCCAGCTAATTATAAACCCTGCTATGGAAATCATCTGTTTATATTAGACTTATTGATCTCTAGTGTTTAAGCAATATGAAAAGGGAAATCTACAATGCTGGGCCATCTGCTTTGTATTCCTAATTGCTTTTAAGGAATCACATATATAAATAGTCAGCTTTTTATATATTGGGCTTCAAACTCTTACAAGAAACATATTGTGCAAACCCAAGTGAATTAAAACTGCCTTTTTGGAATGTTGCTCCCCTGACTCCTCTCAAGGGCCCTCCACCCCTTCCCCACATCCTGCTGCCCTTGGACCTTTCTGCAGATCTCCAAAGCACACACTTTTCTTCCAGATTTCTCAATCTGATCAAGGTAGCCGAGAAAATATACATTCATCATCTTTAAATTATACCTTTTCTGTTCATTCCTAAGTACAAGTCCTCTTCCCCACCTCACTACCTTGTGGCCATGAATATTTATTGTGATTCCACAGTATGAGTGCAGAGAAAGATGGAAAGGAATAAATGTCCAGGTTTATGGCTTCTTCCTGAGGGAGACATTTAACTTTAGGTCAAATTAAATCTACTGGCCTTGAGCAGCAGAGCAAGATGGTGAGTGAGTGGAGGCTCTCATTTGCTCCCCCGGCAACTAACCCATTAGACAATGAATAAAAACAAAGACAAATTGAGATCTCAGAACTCCAGATGGCAGCTGAGGTATTGGACAGTCACAGTGAATCCAGAAGCAGGGGGCAGAAGGAGGAGGGATGGCACAGAAGCTGGGGGAATCTACATGCCAACATCGCGAGTGTTCACTCATTGTAGCCATTTTGGGATGTGGCTGGGTAGCACCCCAAACAGGAAACACAGAAAAGGATCTAGTCTGACGAAGCTGCATCTGAATATTCTTTGAGGGAGTACAAAGTAGCTGTGGAAGTTAGTGGGCTGAGCAATTGGGAGGGAACAAAAGGATACCATGGTGTTGCTGAATCTCAATGCTGAGGCTCAAGACAGGTGCTAGAACTGGGAAGAACAGCAAGGGCAGTAGGATGAGAAGTTACTTGAGACTGACATGTTGAGTGAAACAGGGGGAAGTGACCAACAACAGGACACCATGGGTGAGCCTGTGCAGGATTGCCCACAATGGAAAGACAAAGAGAGCCCCTCAACATTTGCCACAGTGTAATTGAATTCTGCTCACATCAGCATCTTTGGGCAGCTAACAACACCCCCCACCACCACCCCTTGCACCAGGGGGTTGAATTGCAGAGATGAAGCATCCAGAATTCCTGAAACAGGCACTGAAAAAACCCAAGAATGAGAGTGCCTATAGTGGGTCTCAGGAGAAGATACCAAACTTGCTACTGCTGTGTTGATTCTGATCACATTGCAACCCTATGAAGCTGAGTGGAGCTGCCCTTTGGGGTTCCCAGAACTGTGTAACTTTGCAGAGCAGCTGGTGGGTGCGGGCCTCAGACTTTCAGTTGGTAGCTGGGTGTTAGGCTCCTGTTCCATCAGGTCATCCAATTAGAAAAATTTCCCACAAAAAGTAGAATACAAAATTTAAAGTTAAAAAAAAAGATAACAAAATGGCTCATGTTCAACAAAAATTAGTAAAACACACAAAATCTCAAGCAAAGAAACCCACTGCCATGGAGTCAGATCCAACTCATAGCGACCCCTCTTTGGGTTACTGAGGTGGTATCACTACAGAAGTAGATTGCCCAACCTTCCTTCCGAGGAGTGGCTGGGTGGGCAAAGAAGAACCAGTCAAAAACAAAGCATGAACAAGAGGAAATTTCTCCTATGGAAACTAGAATAATACAGATAATTGATCATTTTCAGACTATGATGTTAAACATATTTTAGAAAAAAAGCACATGGAAAACAAATTAGAAGAAATCAAGAAATAAATGGAAGAACAAAGTGAGAGACTCAATGTGGAAAATGAGAATATTTAAAAAAGAAAAACAGAATTACTAGAACTGAAGGATAAAACAACTGAATTAGAAAAAGCAAGAGAAACACTCAAAAATAGAGTTGAACAGACAGAAGATAGAATAAATGAACTAAAAGAAAAAAAATGACTGAACTTATCAAGTGCCAAGTGAAATAAGAGAAAAGAACAAATAAAAGCAAACAAACCCAAAAAGGAAAATGGGATTCAATTAAGAACCCTAACATTAGAATTATTGGAATCCAGAGCATCATGACAACAAAAAAGACTTGGAAATGATTTTTTAAGAGATCATCAGAGAGAATTTCCCAGATATGAACAGAGAACCATGCTTGCAAATAGAGGAAAGTACATGAGCCCCAAATAAAGTAGACACAAAAATATCAACTCTGCTCCATATTCTGATAAAATTTGTGAAAACCAAAGATAAGGACACAATTCTAAAAGTAGTGAGATAAAATGCTATGTAACATATCAAGGGATTTTCATAAGAATCAGTGCAGATTTCTCCCCAGAAATTCTAGAGGACAGAAGACAATAGAGTAACATATATAAAATATTGGAAGAAAACAAAATAAAATCAAAAGCAAGAATCATTTACCCACAAAGTTGTCATTCAACACTGAAGGGGAATCAAAACACTCCCATACAAACAGAAGCCCTGGGAATTTGCCACCACCAGACCAACTTTGCAAGTATTACTCAAAGGAATACCCCAAAGGCAAGAGCATTAAAGATGTGGGAAAGATCTTTTATATACATGGGAAAAAAATATTTTACAAAAGGAGAGATATCCGCAATAAATATAACAACACAGGCAAGTATATGATATTTTCAGGGAATAAACTCAATAATTAAATCCTGCAAACAGTACAACATCAAGTTTGTAAGAAATAAATACAAAGTAAACTTACAAATATAGGTTGTATAATGATGTTAATGGAGACACAACACAGATACAGGGGAGGGAGTAGCATATCAGCAATAGACTTATTATGTTGAGGTTATATGTTAATTGTTGTTCATAAGTTAAACATTGTTGCATTGTTGCAATTGTAAGTTATGTAATGTAACATATGTGGTATAATTGTAAGTTATGTAATGTAACATATGTGGTAAGCAATAAGAAATTCAGAAGAAAAGAAAGAGGAAAACAAAAAGGTTCATCATAAGAAATCACCCAAATACAAACAAAAACAGAAAGATCAGAATAAAAATATAAAGAAAATATAAAACATTCAAAAAAAAAAAAAAAAGGAAAAATGAGTGAGGTAGACAATTTGCTTTCAGTAATAACCTTAAATGTAAATGGTCTAAATGCCCCATGCAAAAGAAAGAGAGCAGCAAGCAGAATCAACAACAAAAAAACATGATCTATCCTTTTACTGTCTACAAGAAAAAATACTTTAGACATAAGACACAAACAGATGGAAAATAAAGAGATGGAAAACATAGTCCATGTAACCAGTAAACAAATGAAAACAAAGAGTAGAGGTGCCCATACTGATATCAGATCAAATAGACATTAAATCAAAATATATTAAAAGAGATAAAGAAGGACATTACATAAAAATAAAAGGGTCAATCCAACAAGAAGACATGTTGTTGTTGTTGTTATGTGCCGTTGAATTGGACCTGACTCACAGCGACCCCTCTTTGGGTTTCCGAGGCAGTATCACTGTGGAAGTAGATTGCCCCATCCTCCTTCTGAGGAGTGGCTGGTGGGTTTGAACCATCAGTTTTCTGGTTAGCAGTCAAGTGCCTTAGGCACTATGCTACCACAGCAATTATAAATATATTTATACCTAAAAGCAATGTACCAAAATAAGTGAAGAATATTAATATGAGAAGAGAAACACAATTCCACAATAATAGTAGGGGACTTCAACACAAAACTTTCAATCATAGATAGACTATCTTAAAAGAACTGCACTGAGAACACTGAGAGCTTAAATAAAACCATAAGACAATTAGACTTAACAGAATCATGGAGTTGGCACAGGATTGGGCAGTGTTTCATTCTGCTGTACACAGGGTCGCTATGAGTCGGAGATGACTCAAAGGCACCTAACAACATAAAACATTCTATCCAGCAACAGAACAATACACATTTTTATCCAGTACACATGGATCATTTTCCAAAATAGATCATATGCTAGGACACAAAACAAGTCTCCACAAATTTAAAAAGGTTAAAATCAAACAAAGCACTTTTGTTCACAATGGTATGAAGCTAGAAATCAAGAACAGGAAAAATGAACAAATAAAATAAATATAAGGAAAATATATAATACACTACTAAAAAATAAAAGAACTATTAGATCTTAGAAAAAAATCTAAAGTGAAATTTAAAATTTCCAGAATCAAACAAAAATGAAAACACAACATATCAAGACTTCCAGGACACAGCAAAAGCAATATTCAGAGGGAAATTTATAGCAATAATGCCGACATTAAGAAGAAGATCCAAAATCATTCACTTAAACAACTTGAACAAAAAATAGGAAGAGCAAAAGAAGCCAAAATCAATGAAACAAATTTAGAGTCATAAAAATCAGGGCAGAAATAAAATTAAAAATAGAAAATTGAATGAATTATCAAGAGCAGAAGTTGGTTATTTGAAGGGAGTATAAAGTAGAGAAACAGGCAAACCACTTGCTAGATGGACGAAAGAAACAAACAACAGAAGAGGTAAACAATAAAAGGAAGAAATGAAATTGGTGACAATAACAACCAATCCAACCAAAGTAAAGAAGATCAGAACTGATTGTTATGAAAAATTGTACTTCAATAAATTTGAAAATTTAGATGAAATGGACAAATTCCTAGAACCACACTACCTAACCAAACTATCACAAACAGAGCCAGAAAATTTAAACAAATCCATTACAAAAGAAGAGACAGAAAATGTCATCAAAAACCTGCAAACAAAAAAGACCCCAGGACAAAATGGCTACAGTGGAGAATTCTACCAAACATTCAGAGAAGAGTTGACACTCAATCCCTTCAAAAATATAAACGCAGCAGGATCACTGCTGAAGTCTTTACGAAGCCAGCATAACTCTGGAACTTAAACCAGGAAAAGAAACCACACAAAAACAGAATATTACAGTCCAATATCCATTATGAGCACAGATATAAAAATCTTCAACATAATTCTAATCCAATAAAACTTCCACAGTATATCAAAAATAAAAAAAAGAAATCATGCATTATGATTAAGTAGGATTCATACCAGGATTAAAAATGTGGTTCAATGTTACATAATCAATGTGATCCAACACATAAATAAGACAAAAGAAACTATATGACCATATCAGTTGATGTAGAAAAGACATTCTATAAAATTCAAAACCTTTTCTTGATAAAAAGTCTCAGCAAGTTGGAATATAAGGCAGATTTCTCAACATAATTAAGTGCATAAACACAAAACCAACAGCCAATATTATATTAAAGGGAGAAAGGCTGAAAGCCTTCCCTTTGAGAAGAGGAGTGAAAGAAGAATGCCCATTATCACCATTGTTATTCAGCTTTGTACTGGGAATCCTAACCAGGGCAATAAGATAAGAAAGAGAATTAAAAAGTATCCAAAATGGAAAGGAAGAAATAAAACTATCTCTATTTACAGATAACATGATTCTATACACTAGAGATTCCACAAGAAAACTGCTGGAACCAATATAATTTAGCAACATTGCAGGGTACAAGATCAACACACAAAAATCAGTTGAGTTCCTCTACACTAACAAATACTACTCGAAAAATAAAATGTTAACATTTACAATAGGTCCTCAACTGGTAAAATACCTAGGAATTAACATAACCAGGGACATAAAAGACATACAATGAAAATTATAAAATACCACTATAAGAGAAAAAAAAAGAGATCTACAAAAATGGTAAGATAGTATGCTCAGGCATTGGAAAACTTAACATACTTTTAAGTTCAACCTAAAGTGATCTACTGATTCAAAATCACACTGGTAAAGTTCTCAGCAATATTCTTTTCTGAGGAGCTCTGGTAGCATAATACCTAAGGCACTTGACTGCTAACCAGAAGGCTGGTAGTTCAAACCCACCAGCCACTTCATGGAAGGAAGGTTGGGCAATCTACTTCTGTAGTGATACTGCCTCGGAAACCCAAGGAGGGGATGCTATGAGTTGGGTCCGACTCGACGGCACATAACAACAACAACATTCTTTTCTGAAATGGAAAAGACTAATGACCAACTTCATATGGAATGGAAAGAAATCCCAAATAGCCAAGCAATATTGAAGAAAAAGAACAAAGCAGGAGGCCTCACATTCTGAGATACCAGAATAGAGTATACAGCAACTGTAATCAAAACAGCCTGATATTAGTTTGATGATAGACACATAGATCAGAGGAATAGACTTGGGATCTCAGAATTAATCTCAGCCACCTATGGACAACTGATTTTTGACAAGGTGTCAAAGTCTGTTCACTGGGGCCTAAACAATCTATTTAATAAATGGTACTGGTATAATTCAGTATCCACTTGCAGAAAAGTGAAACCATACCTGACACCATACACAAAAACTAACTCAAAGTGGATCAAAGACCTAAACGTTAAGTCTAAAATCATAAAATTCCTGGAAGATTATATAGGGAAAAAACTAGGGTACCTAATCTTTTGTAATAATGGGATAACAAATGTAACAGCAAATTCATGAATAGAAAAACACAAAATAAATAAATGGCAACTCATAAAAATTAAAAACTTATGTTCATCAAAAAATTTTCTTGAAAGAGTAGATATACAACCTACAGATCAGGAAAAATTCTTCAGAAATGATTTGTCTTTTAAGGTTCTAATCTCTAAAATCTATAGAAAACTACAATAACTCAACAATAAAAAGGCAAACAATCCAATCAGAAAATGAGAAGAGAGGACTCCATGCAGCCAACAAGTATATGAAAAGATTTTCATGATAATTAGACATTGTTGTTAGTTGTTGTTGTTATGTGCCCTCAAGTCGGACCCGACTCATAGCGACCCCTCCTTGGGTTTCCGAGACAGTATCACTACGGAAGTAGATTGCTCCATCTTCCTTCCGAGGAGTGGCCATTAGAGAGATATAAATCAAAACTACAGTGCTATACTATCTTAACCCAGCTAAAATGGTGCTGATTAAAAAACAGAACAAAAAACAATAGATAACAACAAGTGTTGAAGAAGTGGGAGATTAGAACCTTTATCCTTTGTTGGTAGGACTGTAAAATAATACCAAAAACCAAAAACCAAATTCACTGCCATGGAGTCAGTTCCAACTCATAGCGACCCCTCCTTGGGTTTCTGAGGTGGTATCACTACGGAAGTAGATTCCCAACCTTCCTTCCGATGAGTGGCTTGTGGGTTTGAACTGCCAGCCTTCTGGTTAACAGTCAAATGCCTTAGGCACTACACCACCAGAACTCCCTACACCACCAGAGCTCCCATAACTATGAGAAGTGATATTATGCTTTCTCCGAAAACTAGAGCTAGTAGTATCCTATCATCTAGCATTTGTACTCCTAGGTATATACCCTACCCCAAACCAAACTTATTGCCATTGAGGTTATTCTGACTCTTAGCGACCCCTGTAGGGTTTACAAGGCTATAATTCTTTACAAAAACAGACTGCCTCATCTTTCTCCCATGGAGCAGCTGGTGAAGTTTGAACCACCAACCTTTTGTTTAGCAGCCAAATGCCTCAATCAAGGCACCACCAGATTTTCTGTGTATATATCCTCAAAAACAAACAAACAAACAAACAGAAAACACCACTGCCATTGAGTAGATTCTGACTCATAGTGACCCCCATGGAGTTTCCAAGACTATAATTCTTTACAGAAACAGATTGTCTCATCTTTCTCCCATGAAGTGGCTGCTGAGTTTGAACCACTAACATTTTGGTTATTAGCCCAATGCCTTAACCACAGTGCCACAAGAGCTCCTTGGGTATATATCGTAGAGATCTAAAAACAATGGCAAGAGCAGACATATGCACATCTATGTTCATTGCTGCTTTATTCATAAGAGGAAACAAATGGGAGTAACCAATGTGCCCATCAACAGATAAATGAATAAGCATATTGTAGTATATATATTCGGAAGGAAGGTTGGGCAATCCTACTTCCATAGTGATACTGCCTCAGAAACCCAAGGAGGGGTCGCTATGAGTCGGGTTTGACTCGACGGCACATAACAACAACAACAACAAGTATATATATATATATATATATACAATGGAATATACACAACCATAAAGTACAATGATGAGTCTGTGAAACACATTATAACGTAGATGGAGCTGGAGGGAATAATGCTAAATGAAATAACTCAAGCATATAAGGACAAATATTATTTAATAAGACAAGAAGAGTTTAATATTGAGAGACCAATTGGTCACCAAGGTGAGGAGCGGGGAGGAGAAAGTACACTGTAGATCGTAGAGACTTAAGTGGCACTGAAAGTGGATGTAGTGAGTACAGCACAGCACAACTAAAGTAAAAACAAGTGTTTGGGTAAATGAAGTTGGGTATAGGCAAATTGATATAACAATAGGTACAGATGTGTACAAAAGTGAGAACAGATAGAAGTATCTCATTGTTATTAGGTGCCATTGAGTTGGTTCCTACTCATAGTGATTCTATGTACAACAGAACAAAACACTGCCTGATCCTGCACCATCCTCACAATCTTTGCTGTGTTTGAGCCCATCACTGCAGCCA
>NW_006921633.1:6427185-6428223 GCF_000298275.1 Orycteropus afer afer | reverse complement strand
AGTCGGGTTTGACTCGACGGCACATAACAGCAACAACAACATGATGCAACTGAAAATACGATGTCTTGGGTCAGGAGCACCTTACTCTTCAAAGTGACATCTTTGCTCTTTAACACTTTAAAGAGTTCTTTTGCAGCAGGTCTGCCCAGTGCAATATGTCATCTGATTTTTTGACTATTACTTCTATGGGAATTGATTGTGGGTTCAACTAAAATGAAATACCTAGCAATGTCAATCTTTTCTCCATTTATCATTATGTGGCTTACTGGCCTGGTTTTGAGGATTTTTGTTTTCTTTATGTTGAAGTGTAATCCACACTGAAGACTGTAGTCTTTGAGCTATCTGGCCAACTGACTAAAAGATATCCGTATTTTGCCCATTCCGAAGAAAAATGACCCAACAGAATGAGGACATTTTCAAACAATATAATTAATATCACAGACTAGTAAAGTTTTGCTGAAGACAATTAAAAAGTGTTGCAGCAGTATATTGACAGGGAACTGCCAAAAATTCAAGGCCAATTCAGATGAGGGTGTAGAACGAGGGATATTATTGCTGAGATCATCTGGATCTTCACTGAAAGCAGAAAATAGAAGAAAGATGTTTACCTGTGTTTTATTGACTATGCAAAGGCATTTGACTGTGTGGATCCTAACAAATTAAGAGTAACATTGCAAAAACTTAGAATTCTAGACCATTTAATTGTGCTCTTAAGGAAGCCATACATAGACAAAAGGGCAATTGTTTCAACAAAACAAGAGAATACTGCATGGTTTAAAATCAGGAAAGATGTTCCTCAAGGTTGTATATTTTCACCATATTTATTTGGTCTGTATGCTGAGCAAATAGTATGAGAAGCTGGACTATATGAAGATGAACACTGCATCAGGATTAAAGAAGACTCGTTTACAACCTGCCCTACGCAGATAACACAACCTTGCTTAATCAAAGTGAAGACAACTTGAAGCACTTACTGATAAAGAGTGTGTTGGATGGGGTTCTCTAGAGAAACACAAAAACCAGCAAAGTATATATATA
>NW_006921633.1:6421664-6422617 GCF_000298275.1 Orycteropus afer afer | reverse complement strand
CCGCTTAGGACATAGTCATGTGATCCATCATGAGAAACAACACTCACAAGTGAAGTCCAGCCAAGTTGACAGATCTTCAACTATCACAAAGAGTAACTATAAACAAACAAACAAACAAACAAAAACTATATAGGTATGTGTAAATACAAATATGTGAGTGCAGGCACATACATTCATTGAAGATATAATACAGATACTAGACATAACCAAATACCTCCCAACATTGGGATTTCTGGGTTTGAAGGCATAGGACCATGGTCTCGTGAGACAACTCTAATTGACATAACATAGTCATAAAGTCATGATCTGCATCCTCGTTAAGTGAGTAGCATTTTAAAAGCTTACAAGTGCCTGTCTAAGACACAACTCTGAGTTTCGGCACACTAGTAACGAAACAGTAAAAAAGTAACCAAAAGAGGACAGAAGAAACAAGTATACATGAGCCACAGCCTCATCTACCCTGAGACTGGAGAAACTAGATGGTACCAACATAGACCATTCTGACCAGGGATACAATAGTTGGTCCTGCATGAAATAGGAGAAAATATGGAGTAGAACTCAAATTATTTATTATCATTATTTTAAAAAGCCAGAAATTGCAGCAGTAGAGAGCAGAGGACTCTCTGATGCTATCACCCTGAGACACTCTCTAAACCTACAACTCAGTCCCTGATATCATCTTTTAGCAAAATAGCTAGAAGAGAAGCACAAAAAATAAAAGATATTACCTGTAACATTGATGCCCTACATAAAAACAACCAGTAGGAGGACAAAAGGTCAATTATTCCTCAGAAGTTTAGATGAGAAGAGAGTGGGACAGGAAAACTAGAGTAATGGAAAGGGAACAAACGAAATACAATTAAAGAGAATGTTGACACATTGGGATAAATGTAACCAGTGTCATTGAACAATTTGTATGGAAATCGTGAAAGGAGAACCTAAATTGCTATGTA
>NW_006921633.1:6384579-6421564 GCF_000298275.1 Orycteropus afer afer | reverse complement strand
ATAAAACTTGTGTGGTGGATACTTGGTTTATAGGACCAGACCAACATTAGCTTTCATTACTGGCATGGTGGAAAAGTCTTCCTGTAGGTGAATCTTGTGACTCCTCATGGAAGTTGGGTTTAGATGAAGAGAGAGTTGAATTCTTAGAATGAAATTGTTTATTTCATCAATTAGTTGGCTTGACTTTTGAGTGTTTGAATCACTGGCTAAGAAAAAATCTACACATTGGAAAAGGTTTTATTCAAAAATACTTATTTATGCCCTTAGGACATTTAAATTGAACCTTAAAAATATTCACTTTAACAAAAGAACTCCTCTTCCCAATGTTCCACCATTCATATGCCCCTGACAGCATTAATAAGTACAGGCTGATACAAATATATAAACATACGTATTCTTGTTAAGTGCCGTCGAGTCCATTTCAATTGATAGTGACCTCATGTACAAAGAAATGAAACACTGCCTGGTCCAGCACCATCCGCACAATTGCTATGCTTGCCCCCATTGCTGTAGCCACTATAGATAGATAGATGGTAGATAGATAGGTAGATAGATAGATAGATAAACAGACAGAAAGATAGATAGATAATACTATCTATCAGTGATTCAAACCCACCAGCTGCTCCGAGGGAAAAAGATGTGGCAGCCTGCAGCTGTAAAGATTACAGCCTGGGAAACTCTATGGAGCAACTCTACTCTGTACTATGGAGTTTCTGTGGGTCAGAATGGACTCCATGGTAGTGGATTTATTGGCTTTTGTGGGCAATGTAAAGTTCAGATTACTTTCATGGAAACACTATATGATATGAATACAAAATACAATTTTTAAGAATTTTTTTAATCATATAAAAAGTATCAATTTTGTCCTAAGATACCAGGAGATGAAAAATTACCAATCTGCCATTCTTTCATGATCACACACTTAAATACCAACTCAGAAGGCTGAGAGCATGCTGCAACTGAATGGCTAGTTCCAAATAGTTGAAAGGAAAAGGTACAATACAAAGGAAAACAAAACATGTACCCTTACTTTTGGGAAGTGGTAATGATACATTTCACTATGCTCTAGGTAGAGGAGGTTTGATTAAAAACAAATCTGCTACAACCATTAATGGGTAGCCATGCATCTTATAAACATTTGCATGGTTTATATGATATATATATATATATATATATATACACACACACACACACACACACATAATACATATATATGGACATGTGTGCACATACATGTATATGTATATATATATCAGTATATCCCAAGGCTTGGTAAAATAATTAGTTATGTTAGAATGATTGTGACATTTTTGCAGGGAATCCAATTAGAAATCTGCTCCTCTATTTTATCTGCCCCTCAAAAAGGCTGTACTCATTCTGCTTTTTTTCTAAAGTTTCCAACGAAAATTCTATACCTATCATGTGGGCTTTATACCCTTGAGTGCTTACATGTTCTGAGTTTAATCTCAGTGAACATGTAATTCTAGGGTAGGCCTTCCATATAATCTATGTTCATTCTAATCAGGGCTACAGGTTACCTGCAGCTCTGTTGTGAAAAGAAAAAAAAAAAAAAAAGAATATTCAAAGTCAGAAAGAAATTAGGAGCTTTCTTAAAAGGTGCTTTAAACAGCTCCTGTTCTCCAAGGCCTCAAAGAAAGTTACAAATCAAGAGAGCACAATTGGCAGCTACATTATCAGAGCCCTTCTGATAATGCTACCATTTAAATTGAATAATATTGTTTAATGGGCTTTTTAAAAGCAGCCATCCTTTGGATCTGACACTCCAGCATGATTATCTTCCATTCCTATTTAATATTACAACAATCTGTTGATAATTATAACATTCATTTCTACCCAGAGTTCATGGGGACTCATACATGTGAATATGTAGAGACAGTTGAGCATCTTCAGTTTGTAAAAACCAAACTCACTGCCATCAAGTTAATTCCGACTCATAGCAACCCCCATTGGGTTTCCAAGGCTGTAAATCTTTACAGAAGCTGATTGCCTCATCTTTCTTCTGCAGAGCAGCTGGTGGGTTCAAATCAATGACCTTTTGGTTAGCGGCCAAAATGCCTTAGCCATTAGAACTCCTTTCAGTTTGTAAAGTTTGTGAAGTGAACACGAATTTGAAATTTTGAAATCTGCCATATTCACTTTTGGTTTGTATCCTCTATGAAATGTCTTCTCTCTAGGACTTTCTCGTCACTAGCAGGTTGTGGCAGTTTTCTACATGGCTTTATGATATCACGTTTATTGACCTTAAAAATATGAGTAGAAAAATTATAAGTCAATTATTATTTTGCATAAAGTGAGATATTTCAAAGATACCTTTTGCCCATTTCTTAAATGTCACTTAGTGAAACTCCAAATATCTTGGCATTTAGTCATATATTTCCTAGTCTCTGTCATTTGTCCTTAAAAAAAGCCTCTCTCCACTGGTTTATTTCATTTTTAAATTCCAGTATGAAAGACAGTGCTTAATACATAGTATGACTTCCAAGTTTATTAAAATGTTGTTGAATGGATTCTTTTAACAAACATTTACAGACCCATCAGAGTTCATATTTAAAGCAGCTGTTAAAAAGTGAAGAATTATCATATTATCATATTCTGTAGATAAAAATAATCAGTGATTTCATCTATGTAAACTAAATAATTTCAAATCTAGTAGTCTCCTCCCAAAGATTTACCTATCTTCTTGGTAAATCTGAGTATTTGTTTTCAGTTTTTTTTTTTTTTTTTTTTTTTTTTTTTTTTTTTAATAGAAGTAACTACATTTTTCTTTCGATCTAACAGTGGTAATGCTATGAAGAAAGCCAAAATTTGTTGGATAAGTCAACAAAAAAATATGACTTTTATTGATGAATTTTCAATTTTGTCAGTCTTCAAGTGGGAAATTTTACATGTGCTCACACAAAGTTTCTGTTGGGACTATTATTGGTAAAATTATCTAACAGAAGTCTTTATTAGATACGTCAGATGTAAATTTGATATCATTGTATTTCTGTTAAGTACCACCGGGATCTGCCTCCATTAGGAAAACCTACCTGGGCAGTGGGGATTGGGTTAGGACCTGTCAAATCCAAATTTTACATGTAGGATTATCTGACTTGTCTAACTTTGAGATTCTTGTCAGTTCTTTCCTTGAGTTTATAGACAAAATTAGCAGATTAATGGTGACATCTATAACCTTTCCTGGATCTTGGGGATTTAGACAACAGGGACACATTATAGTAAAGCAATCTACATTAATGGTTCAAGTTTGTCATGTTATATTCCTAGCATTCTCATTATCAACGGACACACTGATTCATAAAAGACACTTTTTAAATGCACTCTAAACTGTGTCACATATTTTTCTATTCTGTCTTTCGAATGGACCAGTGATGCCTAGGAATTCTTGGGGATTTGGATTAACTTCTTACCATATCCTTCCCCATGAACTCACATGGCTACTGCTTCCTCACACATTCCGGATTCTGGATAACAATCATCTGGATACTACTTACCTAAAAGAGAATAAACATTATCATATTGAACTTGAAATTAATTTCATGCTCATCCCATGTTTGTACTTTATAAATTACATATAATAATTATCTTTTACTCTTCATTTTTATAGCTTAATACTTTAAACTCTTAACTCTGATTAGCATTAATAAGGCTATTAGCTTCAGGTTTTGGAGTGAAAATCATCGGGAGGGAGTGGTAACTCACTAAATCTCCTTCAATGAGAAGTGAATCTTCTTAATGTTAGATCCCAGGCAGCCTCTAGTGAGACTGCAACATCCTTCAAATATACAAAATATAAGATTAGATAATTGAATGTCCTCAGAAGATCAGGGCAAAATTGCCACTCATATAGCTTCAGGTTTTTTTTGTTTGTTTGTTTTTGTTTTTTTTTGTCGTCGTTGTTTTGAGGAGCACTGGTGGTGTGATATAGGAGTTCTGGTGGCGTAGTACCTAAGACATTTGACTGTTAACCAGAAAGCTGGCAGTTCAAACCCACCAGCCACTCCTCTGAAGGAAGACTGGGCGATCTATTTCTGTAGAGATACTGCCCTGGAAACCCAAGGGTGGTCGCTATGAGTCAAATGGACTCGACGGCAGTGAGGTTTTTATCTTTTTTATTTTTTTGGTGGTGGTATAGTGAAGCGTGGGCTGTACTCCAGAAAGAAAAAAGTTGTGGTGATTTGTTCCCATGAAGACCAACCCATTGCCATTGCCATCAAGTAGATTCCAACTCTTAGTGACCCTGTAGGACAGGGTAGAACTGCCCCATAGAGTTTCCAAGGCTGAAATATTTACAGAAGCAGACTGCCACATCTTTCTACCTCAGAGGGCCTGGTGAATCTGAACTGCTAACTTCATTAGCAGCTGAGCTCTTTAACCATTGTGTCAGCAGGGCACCTCCCTGTAAAGCCTAAAGCCTAGGAAACCTTAGGGAGCAGTTCTACTTTGTTCTATACAGTTCCTATGAAGCCGACTGGGCTCTAAGACACACCAGCACCACAACAATCTAGACTTTTTACATTAGAATACCAGAAATAATGATTTCAAGGTAGTAAAACCACATATGTCTCCCTCCTTTATTTTGTTTTTTAAAAGAAGAGACAAGAAGAAAGAGATCATTGCCCAATTTTACATTCTTTCTTCTGTGTTATAATGTAAACTCCCAAACTAAATTCTAAGTTCCATACAAATACATTGGGAAATAGCCAAAATAGTAAACTACTCTAGGTTAAGAGGAACTTAGATTGACTGCTAACTGTAGTGGGGCTCATGAGGCGCTAGAATTAGGGTTCTCAAGATGAAATCAGGCACAACCCCATCAACACTGAGCTCATTACAGAAATCTGATTGGAAGAACAAATGGGAATATTTTAGAATTGGAAAATGAAGGTTAGAAATGAAACTTTCATTATCTTTGATTACACAGTGGAAAGGGTTAAAATTCTTTATGTAGATCATTGAAGTTTTATTATATAAGCTGACCTTAGGAACTGTCATCTCCCTTGGATTTATACAAAGAATTCAAAGTAAAGGTTTTCTAGGTTACACTTCTTTTTTCAACCCTTTGTCCTGTCAGCTCAGTCCTTGATATCTTCATCTGCCGACATGCCCAGATGTGCAGTGAATGTTGATTTGAGCTGGCCCCTCAGCCCCTCCCTGCTGGTGTCATTAAAACCAGGGAGGCAGCGGCTCCCCTGGCATCTTTGGCACGGCTTGGCTTTACACTGCGGACTAAATTATTGATGAAGAGCACTTCTGTCGCAGTGTGTTTTACCCACCTTTAAATGAAACAGTGAGGATTGAGCTGTCACTGCCTCCTCACTCCCTGCAACTTCTACATGACATTTATGATGTGGTTCAGATTGCACCGAAGCAATTAATTTCCAGTAGAGTCTGCACTCAGAATGAAGATCCTTGACAATTACCAAGGGCTGGTTTCTCAATGAGCACACAACACTCTCATCAATACCGTACACAAAAGGAAAACATCAAAATACATGTAAAGGGGTCTCTGGGATTTATGATCCTCTCCTCCTATCATATCTAGTTCTGGATTCCAGGACTTAGTTTCTATATTGGGCACTTTGTTCTTTCTCTATATTTTTCCTGAAACGATGGGTGGACTTACCTTCGCTGCACATATTTTGCAGATGTTTGCCAAAATTCTTACAAAATTTTGTTGGTTAAAAATACATTTATTCCAGTTGTAGCTTTTGTCTGTTTGTTTTTATCAGGATTCTTTGATATTTGCATTCAGTATCTCATGTGGTTCTGTGACCCTGATTTATTTTTCAATTCATTCAATGACGGGAATAAGTGGCATATGTATGAATATATGTGTATCTGGCTACATATGTATATGTGTACTTAAATATTTGTATGCATGAGTATCCATGTATATATGCATATGTATTTCTAAAAGAGACAATACATATTTCCAAATATATGAAGTTTATTATCTGATCAATTATTGTAAATGATTTTTTTTTCTAACAATTGTAAAGGCTTATCAAATTTAGATTAACTTGGGGAAGAATAGGTTTCATAATGTAATATTTTTAAATACATGAGGCTTAAATGTTTTCATGAATATGGAATAACATTAACCTAGATTAATTCATATCATTTAAAAAAGGCTTAAAAAGAGATTTTAATGAATAGGTTTCAAAATATTTGTCACTATTCTATCTATTCTTTGAACACTTTGAATATAAATTATTCTCTTAAATAACTACTTCCCCAAGCCTCCTGTTTGCAACATTAATTTCTGTAGTCAATTTTTCCTTATAGTTGTTGTTGTTGTTGTTGTTATGTGCCGTCGAGTCAAACCCGACTCATAGCGACCCCTCCTTGGGTTTCCGAGGCAGTATCACTACGGAAGTAGGATTGCCCAACCTTCCTTCCGAGGAGTGGCTGGTGGGTTTGAACCGCCAGCTGTCTGGTTAGCAGGCAAGTGTCTTAGCCACTATGCTACCAGAGCTCCGGTTTTACACAAACTGCCTCATACTCAGGAAGAGTGCATTCTAAATTAATTTTTTTTTTTTAATTTAGTTCTCAGTCAAGTACTAGTGTTTCAGAGCCAATAGGTAATGTGCAACAAGTGATGTGGGATCACCCAGTGCTGAGCTGCTCCTGGGGAGAAGCTACATCATTGTCTTTGTTGAAAAAGCACCATATGATTAGGTGTTAGAGGGTGAGGACTAAAGAGTAAGCTCCAGGCAGAACTCAGGAACTGGACACAAGGAACAGTCTGTGTCCTAGGAGACTACCGTTGACAGATTTATATCAATCAGATAATCAACAAGTCTGATGAAGTATCACTATAACTTTAATGAAATTAAATAGTGGATCAAATGGCACTTTATATGACATTCTTCACCCACATGTTCCCCACCTCAGTACACATACATTTCCAGAATGTGTCTGGAAAAGTGGGTGAAAAGATGGTAATACCTAAGGCATTTGCCTGCTAACCAGAAGGCTGGTGGTTCAAACCCACTGGTCACTCCTTGGAAGGAAGATTGGGCAATCTACTTTCGTAGAGATACTGCCTCAGAAATCCAAGGAGGGGTCTCTATGAGTCAAATCAACTCGATGGCAGTGAGATTGGTTTTTGGTTTTACTCAAATCTGGTATTTTCCCACCCTTTCGAAATCAAGATTAGTAAAAGAAGAAATCTCTCTCTTTAGTATTCCAAATCTGATCTCAGTTTTCTTTATCCTTAAGGTTATTTATTGTACTAAATTACTAGTTTTGTATGTCAAAGGATGAAGGCTCAATAAAACAGGTTTCAGGAAAGAAATTCTATCATAGTACTACCTGTTCTTGCCTCAAATAGTAAGAACATTCCAGAGAAAGAATATATTCTATTTTTGGTCCATCATTTGCTCCAAAGGGACAAATTCACACACACACACACACACACACACACACACATGTTTTCTTTACGGAATTTTGGGCATGCTTATACAAGCACTCATTCACATACATATACAGATAAATTGACAATGTTGTTGTTGTGTGCCGTCAAGTTGGACTCATAGAGACCCCTCCTTGGGTCTCTGAGGCACTATCATTACAGAAGTAGTTTGCCTGACCTTCCTTTCGAGGAGTGGATGTTGGGTTTTAACCGCCAGCCTTCTGGTTAGCAGTCAAGTGCCTTAGGCACTACACTACCGGAGCTTCTAAATTGACAATAGCAATGGAATTTGAAGACACCATTAAGTAAATCTTACCTTTATTGATTTAACAGATATGAGAAGAATTAGAGACTTTGGACAAGAAAGTTCTAGTTATGTACTATTTGCAAGTAATTATGATATATTTTTTGAGCACTTACCTCACTTACTAGTCACTATGCAAAGATGTTATCCCCTTGACTCCTCACAACAACAGCCCTTTGAGGTACACTAATCATTCCCATTTGACAGGTGAAGGAAACAAGACTCAGAAAGATTACATGTTTTTCCCAAGACCACAGAGTCAGTTGGTGTTGAAGTCATGACTCTATCCCAGATCTTTCTGACTTCAAAGTCTAATCTCTCATTGGCTTACTGTACTAGATTTTTTGCATTCCTTTTAGGATTCACTGAAACATATTGTTATGGTGGGTAGAATTTATTCTTTGTTTTGTGTGATTATTGATTCCTAAAATTACAGATTTATACTTATGCAGGAAACATTAGTTAAGATAGCCCAGTCACCAGTCTCATTTTTGTCTTTACAGTTGACCCTCAGGCCCGTTCTTTGCCTTTTTCTCATATGAGACAGTGGAGACACTTGCCTACTACTGAAGCATAGATGAAAACATGGCACATCTACTCTCCTTTGTGAACTGTGAGTTCAAGCATCGAGGTGTTTCTTCCAGTGTATTTATATAGAGAAATATGAAAGCAAAAGGTTATGAGCTTAAAATGCGATTAATTATACAAATAATTCACAGTATACTCCAGCATTCAGAGAATTAAACAGTTTTCCTTTTATTATACTGGTACCTACAACCTCAATAAAAGAAGCTCTGGTGGTACAGTTGCTAAGGCATCCAGCTGCTAAACAAAGGTTGGATAGTCCCAATAATTCACAAACCTCTTGCTGCTTTCATCACATTTAATAATTACTTCCACACTGTAGTGGTTATGTCTTTGTGTCATCTTGGCTGGGCCTGGTTAAGTGGCTGGGCAGCTGGTGGTAGTTGGTCCCCATGATGAGAGTGGCAATCAGCTCCATGGTGGGATGTACCTCAAGCAGCTCAGTAGCTGCTTTGGGTATTGGGCTGCTTCCTGTATATGAACAGCAGCTTTGGGAATGGTCACCAGCTCATGGCACGTTTGGACCCTGTGTGTAGCCATGTCATTGTTCAGCAACCTTGCTCTGCCGACCTTGGGACTTACAATGGACTTGAACTAATGGCCTGCTGTGTGGTTTGGTAACATCGGGACTGTGCCTTTTTACTTGTCAACTGTGGATTTTTTAGCCTCAGCAGCCAGTAGCTGCCTGAGTGAAGAAAAGCCTCTAGCTTCAGTGGGCTGGGAGCAAGAGGCAGAGCTGAAGCCCCAGGTTGAGGGGCTTTCACCCAGCCCCTAGAGCCTGGCACTTTGAACTTGGACTTAAAGCTTCCAAATTGTAATAATAAATTCCTGTTTTTTAAGGCTATCCATTTGTGGTATATTCTTGTCAGAGTGGCACTAGGTAACCAGAACACATATATATTGTACTTTGGTACCCTAAGTCTGATAACTGTTCCTGAGGTCTTCTAAAATGGATTTGGCAAAGACTTGATGGCAGTGAGTTTGGTTTGGTTTGGTTTTGGTGTAGTTGGTAATTCACCTTTGGTGGTTAAGTTTTTGTGTCAACTTGGCAAGGCCTGGCTGAGTGGGTGGGCAGCTAGATGTAGTATTCCCCATGATGAGACTGGTAATATTAACTCCATGGTGGAATCTACTGTGAGCACTTGAGTAGCTGCCTTTTGGTATGTGGTCTGCTTTCTGTATATAAGAAATAGCTTTGGGAATGGTCTCTAGCTTATGGCATGCTTGAACTCTGCATGTAACCAAGTCATTGTTCAGCAGCCTGCCATTCTCTGCCTATCCTGGGACTTTCAATGGACTTGAATCAATGGCCTGACATGTGGTTTGGTAACATCGGGACTGTGCCATTTTATTTGTCAACCTTGGGCTTGTTAGCCTCAGCAGCCCGTAGCTGCCTGAGTGAAGAGATGCCTCTAGCTTCAGTGGGCCATGAACAAGAGGCAGAGCTAAAGCCCAAAAGGTTGAGGGGCTTTCACACAGCCCTAGAGCCTAGCACTTTGAACTCAGACTTAAAGCCTTCAAATTGTAAGACTAAACTCCTGTTTGTTAAGGTCATCCCATTTGTGGTATATTCTTGTCAGAGTGTCACTAGGAAACCAGAACAACCTTCAAATTGTGGTGTTTCTCATTGGCCCACAGCCAATGAAGTTTGAGAAGAATATCTTCTCATGGAATTGAAGTTATTAATACAAAACATAAGAAAAATGCATTTACTTGCTGTAGGAGCTCTGGTAGAATAGTGCCTAAGGCACTTGACTGTTAACCAGAAGGCTGGTGGTTCAAACCCACCAGCCACTCCTTGGAAGGAAGGTTGGGCAATCTACTTCCATAGTGATACCACCTCAGAAACCCAAGGAGGGGTTGCTATGAGTTGGGGCTAACTCCACGGCATATAACAACAACAACAGGATGGAAACCTGGCTAAATATTTTAATATTATTTAAATAAATCTCTTGGGAAAGCAGAATGATGTAGTAGGAAGAAATGGAATCTGAGTTTAAAGACCTGAACCCTTGACAAAGCTATTCCACATACTTGCTACAATCCTGAACAAATCAGTTAATATTGAAACTGTTTCTTCATCTATAAAATGGGGATAATTTCATCTGACATTACACTTCTTAGGTTATTAGAGTGTCAAAATGTGGTTTATGTGGGAAACATCTTCAGTGGTATACTATAAGGCAAATATTTATTAGACTATTTGACATAATTAAGATAGCATTATTAGAATTCTTTATATATATTGTATATAACATATTCATGTATATTTTTAAGCTCAAAGAAGGAGTTTTATATCAGTAAGGATTATGTTCAGCTTCATAAGAGAAATTATAAATTACATTGGTTCAAACAAGATAAAATTTATATGAAAGAAGAGTTGCAGTCTGGCGGTTGGCATAGTGTCTGTATCCTATCTTTGAGATCCAGCTTCCTTTCATCTTTCTTCTTTCCCATCTTTAGTGCCTGGCTTCCATCCTTAGTATCACCTTATTATGTACAATTGACTACTAGAAATCCAATTACTGCATCTTCATTCCAGGAAGGGAGTAGGAGGAAGAGGAGGGATGGGTCAAAAAGGCCTAGAAGGAAGACTAAGGGAAAGCCAAAAAAAAGAGTCAACCCTCATTAAGAGTGTTCCTTGAGCACCACCCCATGTTTGCTCCCTATATCTCAGTGCAAGGCTGGGGAAGGTTTTCTTTCAGCTGTGCACATTACAGGGGTAAATAAGAAGGAGATAATGCATAGTAAGTAGGAGCTCTGGTAGCATAGTGCCTAAGGCACTTGACTGCTAATCAGAGGGCTGGTGGTTCAAACCCACCAGCTGCTCCTCGGAAGGAAGATGGGGCAATCTACTTCTATAGTGATACTGCCTCGGCAACCCAAGGAGGAGTCACTATGAGTTGACAGCACATAACAACAACAACATGTAGGTAAGTAGTGCCCATGCCAATAGACTTTATATACTTTGGATTCTCTCCATGGTTGACTATATCTACTACAACTCAAGGTCCATAGTTTCCTGACATCATGTTGGTGATTTAAAATAATTTACCCATGATTTTAGCCTATCAAATCATCTTACCTGATATTTCCAACTTTTTTTCCCAGTTACTATTTGAAGTTTTCTAAGGATGCTTTGCATTTCAATCATATTTGAATACCTTCTCCATAACAATAACCATATGCTACATTATTTTTAGAATTAACAATTTCCATTAATAAACAGAAGAATTATTTTTAAAGAAGGAGGGCTAAAAAAGATGGAAGGTATTAGTATCTCCTTCTAGGCTTTGTAAGATAGAAAATATTCATCAATTTATACCTTATTTGATAATGAAGTTTCTAGAAGGATAATTTCCATACCAATCCCCCTATCCAATTCTTCAAACTGAAAATTACATATGCTCACTATATAGAAATCATAGCAACAATTGTGAGAATGGCAGAGTACTAGGCATTATTTTGTTCTGTTATATTTAAGGTCACTATGAGTCAGAACAGACTCAACAGTACCCACAAACAGCAACATAGAGATAATAGTATATGCACTGTGGAGAGTCATCCTCCTTATAGTATGTATAGTGGACATTTGCTGTGTTTTTTTCTTACCTACCATGTGAAGGGCTGACCCCTTTGTGTAAGTCTTGGAAGGCAGAATTATACTTCCCACTAAAAACACTGTAAGGTCCAGTGTATTCCCCTTCTCAGGGAATGAATTATGGGCACATGTCTGAGACAACACCAAGAGGATGCTCCAGGCTGTAATTTTCAATCTGGATGAAGATACAGAGATGCCAAGTCCATCCTGGGGCTGACCACAGTGTTGTACTGAAGTCCAGACTATGTGTTAGTGTGACGTGGTGGTATCTGTGCTGTCTAACTCCTCATCGTTTATATACACTCACAGATGATTCTGCAGTTGGTTCATCAACTCTATGAGCTACCATGTGTCCTTCCAATAAATTCCTTTTCTTTTTAAGAAACAAAGCTGGCTTCTGTGACTGGCAACCAAGAATCATGATTAGCTCAACATGCACAAAAAAATTGAGAGGGAGAGAAAACAAACAAACTAGAAATATATGAAATGTGAGAAATGAGAACCACTTTTTGCATGGACATTATAATCCAGTGAAATGGGAAAATGTTTGAGGTAATAACACTTCATTACTTTTCCTTATCTTATCCTGATTATATCTTTAGCAAATATGAATGACGTCCATAGTTTGGAAGCCCCTTTTCACTGAATCACTTTACATATTTAATGTGTCATTTTCTCTGGTGTATTCAAGCAAAACCAAAAGATCTATGCTTATTTGTTTTATAAATATTAGTGGGTAAGTGCCAAATAAACATTTCTTCTCAATTCTATTGGTAATATGGCTAATGTTCATAATACAGCTTTCTGTTTTCCCACAAGAAAGAGAAATGAGCTTCAGATCTGAATGTTGAATCTTCTACTAATGACAGATTTTTCTGGTAAGAATGGAGGCAAGTGCTCCCTTTGTCATCCTGGCTGATTTTTCACTTTGCCAGCTTTCCACGAGACAGCAGGGAAAGATTGCTATGGAACTAATTAATGTTTGACAGATAGATTGAACCAAATATCCAAAGAATTCAGAGGACTGATTGTTCATTCATTCTTAGAAAACATAACCCAAACATCTAGGAACATGTAGATAGTCTTGTTATACCAACAACTGAGTGAGGGAATTGTGTTAGTTATTCCATTCAAGTTAGTCCACTTAAGACAGTTTGTGTTAAATTTCACTTCCAGATTATACCTCGGCTATCTTGATATTTTGGTAGATGCAAAGAGGTACACATGAAATATTACCTATGAAAGAAGCACCTTACTTTTGTAGACTTCTATTGTCTCTGAGAGAACAACCACAGTGGAGAAATACGGGTCATATGTTATACATGCATAGCCAAAGTACAGAAGATTTATGACTCAGTGAATATGTAGATGCAGTAGTGTTCTTGACCAAGCTGGCAAGTTGTCCTTGAATATGTCTGAGGTTTCAGAGATTTTTTTAAAAAATAATACTTCAGAGAGACAAACAATTATATACATGCTGTCTCTGAACACTATGGTAGTGTTCTTATGATTCACAAATACAATGACTACTCAGTCTGTTCCTTTGGGAGAATGCAGTGGGGATTTCCATATTTTACTTCTGAGGCATGTTCAAAGCCATTTACCACCATGATTCATGTACCATTGGGTTAAAAAGTTTATGACTCTATTATCATTAAGAGCATATGTAGTGGATTTGCTGACTGAAGAAAAAGAAGAAAATAGAGTAAAAGAGAACAAACTTACTTGTCTCACTTGAGCCGAGTCTCTGTGCTTCAAATGCAGAATGACAGGCCGGAGCATCTGTTTTGCTGCATCTTTTGCCAGGGAGATAAATAATATATCTCACACTGACTTTTGATGACTTGTTCTTGTAAAAATTTCAAGTTAGTTTGTGCTACTCTCAAGTCTGGCAAGATTAGGAACAAGCTAAAGATGTTTTGGCATTTCTAAGAAAGGTGATTGATCCTGCCAGAGGAATATTTTGTTGAGGAACGAATGTCACGGAATGTCCGGCAGTTAAGAGTTGCTCCATTGCTTTTTTTTTTTTTTTTAACAGAACTGACCACACTTAGCCATCAGTGCCTGCTATGCAGTAGTTTCCTTTCTCAGCACTGGCATTCTTCTGGTTATAGTGTCTGTAATATGTTAAACCAAAAAACAAAACAAAACAAATGAAAAATCCAAACCCATGGCTGTTGAGTCAATTTGGACTCATAGCTACCCTATAGGACAGAGTAGAACTGCCTCATATGGTTTCCAAGGCTGTAAATCTTTATGGAAGCAGGTTGCCATGTTTCTCTGATGGAGCAGCTGGTAGTTTTGAACTGTTGATTTTTCTGTTAGCAGCTGAGTGCTTAACTGTTGCATCACAAAGAATCCATTGGAGTATGTCCAATACCAAAACCCAAACTCGTTGCCCTCAGATTGATTGAGACTCATGGAGACCTCTTGTATCACTACTACTACATAGAATTTTCTTCACTGTACTTTTTGCCTTGGTGTCACTGGGTAGATTGGAATCACCACCCTTTATGTTTTTGTCACCCAGGGACCTTAGCAGTATGGTACAGACTCCTCCTTTCTGTGAATACTAGCCTTGTATTTTTTCCCCCCTTCTTCTCATAATCTTTGACAGAGCATACATCCCAAATTGTTCTGTTGATTTTATCCTTGTCTAAATTTTAAATCCTGCTGCTCATGCCACCCACTTAGGCCACGATCTAGCTCTTGGGTTCAAAAAAAGGAGTTTTCTGACATGTGCATTGGTTTCCAAACCACACTGCATTGCCTTAAAATTGCTATTCTTGGAGACTGTCCATTTCTCAAACTCTAAGAATTCTTGGCAGCAACAAAACTGCAAACCGTTACAGTCATTACTGGCTCTCCCTCATTGCCCTCACATCCTGTCTTTTGCTTTATCCTTTTAATTTTACCTGCCAATGCCCCCCCCATCCCACCTATGCTTTCCATTCTGACTTATTTTCATTTATGTTTCCATTACTTTGGGCTAGAGGACTGCAACAGGCTCTTAAATGAATTCTCAGGACTTTCTCTACTGACTCCAAAGCATATTACTGACAGAGTGATTTTCTTAAAACATAGATGTGAATTTACTGACTCATTGATTACAAAATTACTTATTTCAGCCCCATATGTCCTGGGCTTGTCTCCACTCCTCTCCTCATCTCCCAACCTTGAGTTTTATTGAGCTACTTGCTTATTGTTGAACATTTCCCTTGATATCCCACCTTCATGCCTTCTTCCATGCTATTGACTCAAACTAGAAGGCTTTGTTTTCATTTTTCTTCAAAGTCCTTGCCAGCTGCCAATCCCATGTACATTGTAAGCTCTTTCATGAAGTCTACCAGATTACCTCACCTGAATGCCATTTTACTTCCTTCTTTGAATCTCCATGTATCTATTGGTAACTGTCATACACCATGTACTGTGTTTAAGAGCAATTTATGTACTTGTCTCTTTCTTCCTCTATTATGAATTGCTCAAAGGAAAGAATACTTTGTTCTTCTATTTGTCTCACATCAGATATTCATTAATGGAATTCTTAATGATCTAGGGGGAAAAAAAACATGTTTTTCTTTTTAATAGTTTACTGTGGTTTAGGTGAATGTTCACATTCACAAAGCACATTAGATTCCCATTCAGCAATTTGTGCATAGATTGTTCCATGAGTTAGTGCTATCCTTACTCTTCCCATTTCCACCTTGGTTATCCATTTCTCTTCACCCAGTTTCCCTGCCCCTTCCTGCCTTCTCAATTTTGGTTTTGGGCAAATTCTGCTTTTTTGGTCTGCTATAGTTGCTTGTTCTGAGGATCATGTTCCTCCTGGGTGTTATTGTTCACTTAATTGTTGTTGTTGTTGTTACGTGTTGTCATCGAGTCGGAACCGACTCATAGAGACCCCTCCTTGGGTTTCCAAGGCAGTATTACTACGGAAGTAGATTGCCCAACCTTCTTTCCCAGGAGTGGCTGGTGGGTTTGAACCATCAGCCTTCTGGTTAGCAGTCAAGTGCCTTAAGCACTATGCTACCAGAGTTCCCTGTTCACTTAATAGGACTGTCTTTTATGTGTCTGAAAGGTGATCTCTAGAAGTGGCTTCAGTCTAAGGTAGAAACATATTTAACGGCCATAATCTTGGGATCAGTCTCTATCAGACAAGTAAGTCTGGTTTTTCTTTTATGAATTTGTATTTGTTCTACCTTTTTTCTCCAACTCTCTCTGGTATCTTCTGTAGTGATCTCTGTCAGAGCAATGGAGAATGATAGCTGGGCATGATCTAGTTTTTCTGGTCTCAGCTTAGTTGAGCCTGTGGTTCATTAGTTCTTTGGCCTAATCATCTCCTTGAAACTTTGGTTTTCTTCACTCAAGAACACCCTTTTAAATCACTTGACATAATTTAACAAAAAAACAATGACTCCTTTGTTTCACGAGAATAAGATTTCCATGAGGTTCCATCAGGTACAAAAATATAAAATGAAACAAAAGTAAACAACAGAGACTATGTGGGTCCAATTTATTTTAGTTTGCATGTATCTAACTATGCTGCAGATTATCTCTATTTGTGACCCATATAACAGGATATGTCATGATCCTTATAATCATTTTGATAATAGAAATTTAATATGTTATAGGACTTTGTAAGTTAAAAACATTTTCTCACATACTACTCACAGTTTTCCTCCATTCTTTTGGAGGAAGAATTGTTCCTCTGTCTTTCCAAGACTAATGCCACCATCATTACTTTAAAAAAAAAAAAAAAAAAATCTTTCCTTTCTGGGTTTGTTCTAGGATTTAATACCATAAAATCTTTATTTTCTTATATGTCTTTAAATTCTTTCCCTTTCTACGAACTCCTTCAATTTAGCCAAAAATTATGCTCAAATCTCCACTTGCCTTAAACACAGTTTCCTCTCGCTGCCATCATACTTTCCTTGTTCCCAGTACCACCCAAATTCCTGAAAATAAAGCCTATCCCAGGTTCCTCTGCTCTGCATTTGTTTAATGTAGTGAAGTTCTACATTATCTCCCCTCTGAGGCCGCTTTGGAAAGATCATTCACTTTTCATATCTAACACTCTTCAGAAGTAAGGTTGGACAATCCTACTTCCGTAGTGATACTGCCTCGGAAACCCAAGGAGGGGTCGCTATGAGACGGGGCTGACTCCACGGCAAATAACAACAACAACAACCACCAAAACCAAGACCAAACTCACTGCCATCGAGTCGGATCCGGCTCATAGAGAACCCTCCTCCGGTTTCCGAGGCAGTACCACTAGGAAAGTACATTGCCCAATCTGCCTTCCGAGGAGTGGCTGGTGGGTTTGAACCACCAGATTCCTGGTTGGCAGTCAAATGCTTTAGGCACTATGCCACAGAGCTCCCATATCGGGGCATCTCTTTTAATTCCAATCCAAATACTTTGTGCTGTTTTGAGAATGCCAAATTCCTGTTTTACAACAACTGTGAGATAATTAATGTTTGTTGCATTTAGCAGTCAAAATTAGGGATAAATTGTTAACGCTGCAGTAGGTAACTACTACATCTGCTTAAAACAGGCTTCCTGCCTTTATCCATGAGTATCCCACCTCATTTTAAATTTACCTATTAAACCAACTACCCTGCTAAAACTATTTTCTTTTTCTTCTGTGGCTTCTATGATATTTTGTTGGTGGCCCTCATTGTCAATTATCACCTTCCTCTTTATAATCTTATTATGTATGTGCCCTAGTAGGTAAATGTCTTTAGTACCAGTAACTCTTTCATACTTTCTCACAGCTCCTACAAAACTTAACACAATTTCTTACATGTGGTAGAAGTTTAATGCATATCTTTTGAGTACACATGACAAGACTTTATGTGATTAATCATGAAAAGAAACACACAGGGCAATAGCTATCATAGGAGGTGGGAGAGGTCACGTCAAAGTTTCCAGAAAAGCTTTCACTAAATGTTAATAGAGAGGAACGGCAACGTCATGTTGGATATACTAGATCTCTCTCAGTCTCTCCTGAATCCCTTACCCTCATAGAGCCTGGGAAGCATGGAAGCTGTTATTATAGGACCAGTTAGCGACTGGTTTAGTAGATGCTAAGAATTTGAGAGGATGTATGCCTGAGTTTGGGAGCTCCGGTAGCATAGTGCCTAAGGCACTTGACGGCTAACCAGAAGGCTGGCTGTTCAAACTCACCAGCCACTCCTCAGAACGAATGCGAGGCAATCTATTTCCGTAGTAATACTGGTCGGAAACCCAAGAAGGGGTCGCTATGAATTGGGTCCGACTCGCTGGCACATAACAACAACAACATGTCTGGGTTTTAGTTTTAAATGCACTTGCTTGTAGTTACTATGATCTCCATGAGACACATATAAAAATATTACTTAACTGCACCTAATATAGGATGTAGTATATGTTTACTAGGAGCTCTGGTAGCATAGTACATAAGGCATTTGACTGCTAACCAGAAGGCTGGTGGTTCAAACCCACCAGCCACTCCTCAGAAACAAGATTGGGCAATCTACTTCCATAGTGTTACTGCCTTGGAAACCCAAGGAGGGGTGGCTATGAGTTGGATCCATTTTATTGAACTATTCAACTTGAAAACACAAACTAGGGGATGATTTTGCGGGCCTTTACTGATAAGATTTTAACTTTATAAACAATGGGAAGGTGCTGAAGGCATTTCAGAAAGAGTAAAGCAATGTTTATGTGATTTAGATTATTTTTCAGATAGAAATCTGGATAACTAGAGACAAAAGACTCTAATGCATGAGAATAGTTAGGAAACAAATAGTTAACATATAAGCTTATAAATTTATAAACATACCTTTGTATTTGGCATCCTCTTTCCAAAATCCAAGTAACTCTTTTAGTTAAACAATAGAATCTCTAGAAACCTACTATTAAAACATTGAAATTAAACAATTATTTATGTCTTATAATTACAAGTAAATTTTCTGTGTAGAAATAAGGGGACAGTAGTAGTCTTTCTATGCTTTTGATGTTAGAAAGGAGTTGATAAATTGATAAACTTAAATCTTTTATTGTTGACAATAAATGTTTAGAAGTTGAACATGAAGTGGGAACTATGTGTGTGAGATGGATTAGTACCTGACAAAATACTTATGCAGTTTGATAAATTTTTTTGAAAACTCACAGTACCATCAGGACTTTTGGAAAGCTCTCAGGTCATCAGGAATGAAGTTATGGAGTGGGAGGTTTTAGTTTTAAATGCACTTGCTTGTAGTTACTATGATCTCCATGAAACATACATGCATAGAAAAATGCATAATGAAAAATAGTATCTTCTTAAGATTACGTAGTGTACAGGGAGATTCCATTCTAGATGATCAGTCTGTGACTTCAAGGTGTTTGCCATCTAGTAGGAAAGGATTGAGGAAAACTGCTGCCTTGTCTCAGTGAGCTCTATCATGGGGAATAAAATTTAATTAAAACCTTTATCAGTTCCCCTCTTTCACTGATGCTTTAAAAATGTGAGGAAAGTTCAAAAGATAGACATATAGGTAAAAAATGGAGGGGATGAGAAGTGGATGATGGAAGACCAGCGATAAGACATGAAAATGAGAAGAGGTGACTAAAACACTAGTAAGTGGAGGAGTGTGAGTGATCACGGTCAATTGGAGTCAAGGACAAGAACAGAAAAAAGAGCAGAAAATATAATCAGTGAATAAAATTAACCAGACAGTATGAAAAATAAATTGATCTGTGATAAAAGAAGGCAATGAAACTAGAGGGTGAAAGGAGAAAAGGAAAGAATGTACTTAGTGCTTAAATGGTACTTTTCATTTTCAGAAAGCTTTATAAATATTAACTAATTAACCCTCATTCCAGCCCTAGGCATAAGCATTATTATCATAGTTATTATTATTAATAACTGAATGTAAAAGGGGTCAAAAACGGTTAGACACACAAATCTTTAAATTTTGTACATGCGCTTTACTTCACTGACATGAAAACTGTAGCTAAAAGGAGAGTTTTGTTTCAAAGTTTTGCAAATCCACTATTACTGCATCAGAACCACACTCATTTTGCTTCCCGCAACTTCATGACCTGAACCCGCAGTATATGAAGATGTACTCTCTACATCTGGCTATTGGGAATTCTTCACCTACACCTGATTCTTGATGGGAGTCAAACAAAGAGCTTCCAGTTTAGTCTGGGTAGTTCCAATTGGCAGAGTTATTGCTAGGTTTATTCCTAACAATAATGTATAGCTTCTCCTGAATGTGTTTCAGTTGAAACATGCCCATACAACCCAGTTACACAGTTTATAGTAGCCTTTTTCCTTTCTTTGATCCTGAGACAAGATGAGGACTCTCCATTCAGGTTCAGTTTAGTATCCCAGCCTTGCTAACCACATTCTTCTTTTTCTGGGGGGAAATATTAGAAAATGGATTGAATAAACCTGGAAAGCACACAGTGGACTTCACTTTTCCTCCAGCAAGAGTGAGCAATCACATGCTTGTAATAATGTAAATTTTGCTTTCGTTTTGACCCTGCTTCCACAAGCTAATTACATTGCAGATACAAAGACTGTCTACTTTGCTTCTCTAGGATGATGAAGGATACTGCTGGGTAAAATAGCCAGTCATACAAACAAACTCACTGCCACTGAGTTGATTCTGACTCATAATAACCCTTGTTAGGTTTCTAGGCTGTAAATCTTTAGGTAGATTGCCTCATCTTTCTTTCTTGGAGCTGCTGTTGGGTTTGAACCACTGACCTTTTACTTAGCAGCCCAATGTCTTAACCACAGTGCTACTAGAGTTCTTTAAAACTAGAGTTCTTTAAAACAGCCACTACTCATGTGTACATCCAGAAACTTATGTGTACTCATGTGTACATCTGGAAACATCCAACCAAATGCAAAATGGTTGATATTTCAAAAGTGAATTTTAAAATGAATTCTAGTAGTATTGGGAAAAAATAAAAGAAGAAAAAAAAAAAATAATTAAGAGTAGTGGGGAAGAAGCAAGGAAGGTATATGCAGGCCGTCCCTGGGTTACAAATGAGATTGTTCCTAACTGTGTCTTTAAAATCTGTAGGTAAATCAGACCAGGTGCACACGGTTCTTATTAAGCCTTGCTTTAGTGCAAGAAAAAGCTAGGAGTCTTTTCAATGATTTAAAAGCTGCATGTGCAACAAATGAAGGTGATTGCAATGAAGACTTTTTTGTGAGTAGGGGATGGTTGAATCATTTCAGAAAGGGCAAATTTCCATAACACTAAAGAGCGAGTAGGAGTTCTCCCTAAGTCAATGTTCCTAACTTATGTAAGAGTGAAGACTGTCTGACTCTCTGTATTACTGCTTTGTTTTTTAAGCCAAATTGATTTGTAGTCTATTACCAGTGGTGGGCAATATGTGATACGTAGTTCCTAAAATAGGATTTCCTCATTCTCACATAATATATTTTGAAAACTTGTGTAATTTTAAACTTGCATGTACAATTATTGCTATAATTCATTATATTTAAGTGATCATTTCTTCTCTATATGAAGCAAATCAAACACATATTTTACTTATTGAATTTAAAAAAGATGAGCTATTGATTAATTGCCCACTTAGTTCATATAAGACATTTTAATCTCTTTTCATGTATCTTTGTTGTTGCTATGTGCTGTTGAGTCGGACCCAACTCATAGCGACCCCTCTGGGTTTCCAAGGCAGTATTACTACGGAAGTAGATTGCCCAGCCTTCCTTCTGAGGAGTGGCTGGTGCGTTTGAACAGCCAGCCTTCTGGTTAGCAGTCAAGTGCCTTAGGCACTATGCTACCAGAGCTCCTTCATATGTCTTCAGGATCCTACAATTCTTTTAAGCATTTTACACAATTGTTAAATTGGGGGGGGGGGAACCCTCCCCTTTTCAGTAATAGGTCAGAAAAGTAAAACTTAAGAGACATTTTATGTTCTTCCTCAAAATTAATTAAACTTTTCTGGAGATGGTCATTGCTTGAAATAATTTTAAATTTAATTCCCTTTGCTTCTTAAAGTATGCAATTTAGTTAACTTGGTTTCAAGGTGCAGTGCAATTAATCATTTTTATATGGCTTTTCTAGCCATGGTCTTGTACCTCCCAGAAATTGATTGGCTGGGCCACAATCCTGGAAGGGATTAGTCAATTTACAATACAAATAGCAGCTTTAAAAATTCACCCAATAAGATAGAGCCCCTTGTGGTTCATCTAGGGGATTGGTGAGTTTTGCCATCCTGGTAGACTTATATAAAGGCCAGTCGCATAGAGTTTGGAGAGATTATTATCGTCAAAAAACACCTGGAGTGAAACATATTCTTTGCACCTGGCTTCCCTGTGCTGAGAACCTTCTAGATCCAGAAGAAAGAACTCTTAACACTGAAGGCAGACAGATGGTGGGTTGGTTGGCCCACAAAGAGAGAGTTAGGTGGCTCCATGAAGGAAGTTTGCCTGCAGCTAAAGAGCTATAACATGTGCCCTTTTAGGGCAAAAGGCTTAAATGTGCCCTGTACCACAACCTCCCCACACACAGATTAGTGGCAGCATGGTGGGGGTCATATGGGTCCTCAGGCAGTGTGAGTCTAAGTAGTGTGGTGGCAAGAGAGAGAACCACAGAGGCTAGGTAGCATGGTAGGCCCCAGTGGCAGAGGCTTGGGAGATCCTGTGTGTGGGTCTTCCCACCAGCAAGGCAAAGCCCAGTGAGGCCCTAAGGCAGAGCAGACGACTTAGGAGCTGTGCAGAACCCCCAGGTGGTGTCATGGCAGCCAAAGGCAGCAGTGTTATGAAGAAAGTATCTGACCTGAATCACTGCACGCCAGCCTGGTGACATCAGAATGAATATAAATAATTTGGGAAGGGATAAGTGGTTCCTCTTTGAGAATCTATGTTTATTGTTTGATATTTTTTTTCTATAAATAAATTATCTGTAGTGTTTTTCACTTTGCCAAAACTGTGTTATGTGTCTGACTTGATCACAGATAAACATAGTATCTATGGAATGCTTTATGCTATTGGGTGTAAGTACTTCATTCCTAACAGTCTCATGCCTGACTGGAAGTTTGAGGCACAGCCTGTCTATATATGCAATTAAGACAGACAAAATATACAATGTTATCACCTAGATAGTTTTATAGACTTCTTTAGAACCATCATCAAGTATTAAAAATCATATTCAAGAAAAGTTATGATTTTGGATTGATAACATGATTGTTTTCAGCATTCTATAAGAAATCAAGATGTCTCCTTTTCTCTTTTTTAGGGTTTAGGAATATGTGTGTGTGTGTGTGTGTTTAGGAAAAGGTTTTGAATGTCTGTGCTCAAAGATGAAACGATACTTTTGGTTAAAGTAGGATAGTTTGAAAATAACTTTTTATGATTTATTTACATTAGTAATATCATCACAAAATCACTGTGATTTCAAAAAGTCATGTTTGTATTCAATAAAATTCTCTAAACCAGTTTATTAACAACAAATAAAGATTGGTTTCAGAGGACCTGATCTATGTCTGTCACTTATTTTAGAAAATAAGGGGATACATTAGAAGCAAAATGTTGTGGATCTGGACCAACAAAGAATTGTTAGTCTTTGTGACATATAAACTACCATATAGAAAATGATCAGAAAGCAACATGAAATGCCAGGCTGCACGATGCCACATTAGAGAGAACTCAAGAGAAGTGAAGGACCAAGGCATAGTCTCTAAAGGTGTCACAGAGGAGCTGCAGTCAAGAGCAATGTGAGCCTATAATTCATTATGGAAAGGGTGCTTTTTAGAATAGCACACACATATAGAACCAATAAACTGAGTTATTTCTAGTGTCATGAGCATTACATGTTCTCTATGGACGTTCCTGTCTGAGAGGGCAGGACACTACCTTAGATCTCTCTGAGCCCACCAGGTAAGTCATTGGCCTCTTACCAAATTGACTGACTGTATTTTGCTCTGTTAGTTATTGTGGAAATATTCTCTCAGATTCTACACATTCCAAAGTTTCATAAGAAATATGACTACCTTTTCTTTCAAACTCATATTTAATGAGAATGGAATCAGAATGTCTATGTTGATTAAAAATCACTCTGAGTTTCAATATTTGTGCAAAAAAAGGAGGGCAAGAAATGAGAATGCTTGTATTATTATCAATTAATTAGTGAGTTTTTTTTAAAACCTTCTAAACTATTTTACAAAAATTTCAAGACTAACTTCAGGATTTGCAATTGAATACAAGAAATTTCTTAAAACTATATATTTTAAAGAGGAACAGGGTATATACATTCATTAATTATATTACCCAAATAATCTGGATGAAATAAAATGCATGAAACGTAGTTTATGTCAATTTTAAGTATATACTAAATATCTCCAAAAGGTTTGCATTTGGTTTCATTTTATTTAACAGCATATAAGCGTGCCATGACCCATCATGGAAAACTAAGTGATACATTCTCTCTGTTAACAATTTTCCCACTTCATGAAATGAGCATTAAAGACAAAATAACAGTGGTACATATAATGTAAAACAAAGCATCTTCCCCAAATGGAGGAGGAGAATTATAACTGTTTACTTATGAGTAGCTACCTTCAGAAAACAAGAAACTACTCCTATGACATTTCTGTAATTAAGTTTTCTAACCTCTGTGATAGATGGAAATATTTTTCTCTCCTATAAGAATGCATAAGGTGCTGCTTTCCCTGACAAAAAATATAGAAACTTGAAATGCACTATTTTTTCTCAGCAAGCAACCAGGTTCTGCACACATCTATCATTATTCAGCTTCAAACAGAAAAGTCCTATTCTGAATACCAATTCCAATAAACTATGTAACTCTCAATTACAGAATCTGAAACTGCTGGTTCCATGATGATAAAGGAACATGCTGTTTGAAAGACCACAATTTGGCTGCAAGTAATCAATATACTATTTGGAAAGAAAACTGGATGTGCAGTTTGATTTAGAGATGCTGAGCGAATTGCAAGGAAGCTTTCTTCAAAAGTCTTGTTAAGTCAGGTTGTTCCTCGTTGGCCTTCCTTAGGCCTGCTTATTCATTTGCAAAGACACCAGAAAATGTTCTTGTTCACTGTCATTACTAAAAGAAGCCTCTTCTGCAGTTTTCAGGAAGGAGGACAATCATTTGTAGCTAAACGTATCTCCACTGTTTGACATTGTGTCCTGAAATGCAAGAGAGTAAAACGAAGGATAAGAGCTTCTCCTGGGCTAGAAACATGCAAGTGCTTTCGATGAGAGTAATGTTTGTCAGATCTGAGTTTTACAGAGTTCATATAACATTGAATTCATGATTTAATCAAAGGAAGAAATGCTGTGCTTATTGAGCTTCTAGGGTTGCTGAAATATGAATATGAAATATGAATCCTTTTAACAGCCCTGGATGGTATCTATTTATATTTGATACCAGAATATGGGAGCTTGGAAGTAGAAAATACTCAGGGATAAAAATGGCAGAACCAGGATTTGAACCTACTTCTTTATCATTTTCAGGCCCAGAGAAGAGCCTACCACTAACTACCAAGACACATAAGACACAATACCTAGAAAAAGCTCACAATGTAATATACATCCTATGTACTCATCTTTTTCTGAAGAGTATTGGAGTGAGTTTCCTTCACTGTATATTTCACCAGGATTTTACCATAACCACAGAGGCAAGGTGATTTTAATAATAGATCAGATAATGTAGATTCAAATCTAGATGACTGTCTTACTTCTTTGTGATGCTTGGCTCATCTGGAAAGGATGTATATCATGCTTACTAAAAGGGCTTGGGTCACAAAATAAGATGGGGGGAAATGGAGAAAGGTTGAGGATGGCAGAAAACAGACAGCAAAGAAGGGATTTCTTTGGAGGAACTTATGGAAGAACTAACTACCTGGACTTGTAACCAATATGAATGGAATGAAGAGAATCTGATAAAAATATTTTGTCTGGGCTCTTTTCTTAATGAAATTAGGGTCATTTGAATAGCTAACTGAATAATGTAGTCAGGGAGAAGAGAGCAGCAACCCCAAGAAAACTTCCATCTATAATTAGGCATAGTACCTAAGACATTTGACTACTAACCAGAAGGTTGGTGGTTCAAACCCGCCAGCTGCTCGGCAGAAGGAAGTCGGGGCAATATACTTCTGTAAAGATTTACTGCCTCAGAAACCCAGTGGGGGTAGCTGTAAGTCAGAATTGAGTTGATGGCAGTGAGGTTTTTTTTTTTTATTATTATTATTTGAGTATAGTTTGTTTTCATAGTAAGAATTAACCTCAGGAATATCTACATGCATGCATATTTTAAATAAGATGTGTGATTATTTTGACCAAGGGGCACTGCTTTTTGTACATGTGTGCCTAAACCTTTCCCAACATTGTGCTGGGAGCATTCTGTCCTATCCTGGTCACCCGTGTGTATGAAAAGTTTTTATTAAGAAGCAACCAGGCTGCTGATTTGATGCTATTTACCTATAACTTAATATCCCTAAATTAAATTTTCTTTGAGATTATGGACTGTGGGATTGTTATTAGTTGATTGTCCACAGTTTCTGCCACGAACATTTTCAACTCTCCTTGGGACATAGAAGGCATGAGAGGATTTGGTTAGGTGTAAGGCAGACGAGGAGATCTGGTGGGGTAGTGCCTAAGGCATTTGACTGCAAACCAGAAGGCTGGAGGTTCAAACCCACTAGCCACTCCTCGGAAGGAAGGTTGGATAATCTGCTTCCATAGTGGTACTGCCTCTGAACCCTAAGGAGGGGTCACTATGAGTTGGATCCGACTCCATGGCAGTGAGTTTTTTTAGATTAAGGCAGACTTCTGTGTGGTGCGGGCCACACAACTTTTTTTTCCTGGGACACCATTCACTCCTTTTGAATGTGCTGATAGTTACCAGGGAAGGAGACTAGAGTTCCAGTAGAATTTAGTTGTGGGAACAGAGGAGCTCTGTTGGTCTGGGCTACACAAGTCTTTTGACAGGGAGGCCAGGTAAAGTCAGCTGAGGGGCCTGCACTCCTCTGTCTCTCATGGAGTTAGAGTGCCCTCTGCTGCCCTACAGAACAAGGTACACTTATAGAATGACTTCCAGCACTTTCCTCCAGCTGGAGGAAAAACCTCCCAAAATGTTCTCTTGGAAAACCAGATGCCTTCAGTTGATCACTGAGCATCTGGCTTCACTCAGTGTTTTTGGCTTTGACTCTTGCAAAGAAATCTTATCAAGGTCAAGAATACTATGAGATCAGAGCCCAGTGGAGGGTAGTTTTTCCATGGCCACAGAGTGCAAGTAATCATTTCAGAATGATAGGTATTTGGGTTCTTTTTGATGAGCTCAAGTGCCACCATGACATAAGCTTGTGTATCTGTGTGTGTGTGTGTGTGTGTGTGAGAGAGAGAGAGAGAGACAGAGAGAGAGATGTTATCAATCTTTTCATAGAATATTGAAATTCTAAGTTGGGAGCTCCTGTGTATTTTCTTTTGGAATGTGTTTTTGCATTTAAAGTCAATGGTGAGGAATGTTCTTTGTAACTCAGCTCAAGTGTTTTTCAGCATCTCTTGCTGTACATTCTAATTTATTTTGTCACTTTCTACCATGAAATAGGAGTCCCTGTGTGGTGCAAATAGTTAATAAGCTCAACTGCTAATGGAAAGTTTGGATGTTTGTGTCTAACCACGGGCACCTCGGGAGAAAGGGTGGGTGATCTGCTTATGAGCCATTGAAAACATTATGGAGTGTAGGTGTACTCTGACACACACAGGGTCATCATGCATTGGAATCGACTGGATGACAACCGGTATGTGTAGTGCAGTGAAGTATTTCAACTTAGAATTTCACTTATAATTATAGGTGCAAAAGTGTTAGATACAATATTATCAATTCAAATTCTATTTCCTTTTAAAAATGGAAACTATAAAAGTACAGTTGAATCCAGAAAGTTGATGTGATCTATGACCATGATTTATCACATCATGTGATCATAAGAAGAACTGTGAGAACTGTCTAATAGATGTTGAAAGGCATTTAATAAATGCAGCTCATATTCATGAATCAAAAAAATATCTTTACTAAACTGAAGATAGGTTACTTCTGGTACACAAAAACATATGCATTTATCACCAACAGCAAAAATCCACCTAGGAAAATCAGAGGATGCCTCCCATCACTCCAATTACCCATTACAATTCTGAAAGACCTTCTAATACATGAAAATAAAAAAGAGGTGTATTTCAATAAAAAGAGATAATCATAGCATCTACAAATAATAATTTTTTTGATCTGAAAACCAAAGGGAATCAATGGTAAAACTATTAGAAAATAATAGTAAATTAACATGGCCAGTCACTAATTTAATTCTATATACTATGAATAACAATTAGAAAATGATAAATATTTCACTTGCAGTAGTGGTTTCTATCATCATTTTTTTTTTATTGCTTCTTTTATAAACCTATATCTCTTAGTCTACTTTGTAGCTATACTATTCTATTGTGTGAATATACATTTGGGGTGAGAGGGCAACACCTTGTTATTGTTGCCTTATCATATGTTTTAATATCTGGCAGTGGGAAACCCCAATGTCCCCAGACACATTTGAAACTATTTGAGCATTTGTTTATTGTTTTGGCCAAGAATGTTTGGTTGGTCCTTCCAATTAAATTTTAGAGCCACATTAAAAACAAACAAACGGACTAAACACTGCCATCTATTTGATTTGTTAGTGACCATACAGGACAGTGTAGAACCATAGAGTTTCCAAGGCCAAAAATTTTTATGGAAACAGACTGCCTCATCTTTCTCCCTGCAGTGACTTGCTTGATGTGGCCCTTCTAGCTATTGTCCTGCATTCGGTGACATATTGTAAATCCTATCATCCATGCCTGTTTGGGGTGGTGTGGTAGTTAAGATTGGGTGTCAACTTGGCTAGGCAGCTGGTAATAGTCCTTCCCTATAATGACTGGCAATTGGCTCTGTGGTTGGATTTGCCTTGAGCAATTTTTGAAGTGGAAGTGTTATAGTCCAATGTTTCTCATTGTACTTATAAGGAAAAATGACCTCAGAGCTATCGACTCCTTCAAGGGAGTATAACAGCTTCTACGACTACACACATATTGTGTGACTATACAAGACACAGATGTGAAAATGGAGCTTGCTCTCTAGAAGAAGGATAGAAGTGATTCTGATGTTCAGTAAGGGTGGATTCAAGAAGGGTTGTCATAAATTAGTGCTCCAAAGAGAGCCCCTCTAGGGTTTCGTAACACTATTCAAACATATTTGAATGAAAATTGTGGTATTTGAAGGGGTAGATAAGCTGAAATAATGAGAGTATGCATTAGATCTGGGGTTAGAGGAACTTGGCTTACAAGAACACTGCATTTTTGGCCTCCTCTGAGGTCTTCATAGACTTTCCTTACATGACAAAGCAAGTATGGCATTAAAATAAATCATTTTACACCTGTCACTTTGGGTCCCACGAAGATCGTTACCAGAGTGACAGTGATATTGTAGTACGGTAGTGCAGTAACAGTAGCAGTGACAACCATAGTAACTATCTTGATATCTTAATTTTACATCATACCTTTCTTACAAAAAGAACTCCTAGGAACTCACCTATTTAATTATAGTTTCGCTCAGATCATTCTTCTGGGATGGTCAGAGGATAATGCTGTCTCCTTTTTGCAGATGGTAAAACATGAGTTAGTGTGAAATGAGAAAATTTCCAAAGGTCTCAGAGGCCACCTGGAGCAGGCTCCTTGCCTACCTTTTTTCAGACAATGTCATCCTTCCAGAAATGATAATTGCTACTGGCTTCGTCCTCCCACCCTCCCTACAGTGCAAAGAAAACTTGAAAAATGAAATCACATTTATTCCCTTATCTGAATATGTGCTAACAAAGGAAGTACAGGAAAAGTGAGGTGTCTACAAATGTTTTTCTTGCCCCCCCCCTTTTTTTCCATAAGAATTTCAAGGTACTTGGGTTGCAAACTCCTATGTACATCATTCCCAATTTGATGTATGAAAACGTCACTCTCTGGAAACCAACTCCTAGACTCAAATAGCCTGATTTAATTATTAGAAGTGACACCTTGGTCATTTCTTAAATGAAATATGATGCTAATGTATGGCCAGAGTTGAGAGCCACTACCTTAGTGTATTAGGAGCTCTGGTGTCATAGTGGTGAACACCTTCTTCTGCTAACAAAAAGGTTGGTGGTTGAACCCACCACAAGCAGCTCCATGAGAGAAAGATGAGGCAGTCTGCTTCCATAAGATTTACAGAGCTGGAAACCCCATGGGAAGTTCTACTTTTTAGTTGGCATCAACTCGATGGCAGTGAGTTTGGTTTTTTTTTTTTTTTTTTTGACTCAAGTGTTTTAAGGGTTGTCTGGTGGTGGTTTGATTTATTTCCAAGTACTTAGATTATGTTATAAATAGCATAAATATTACATTGTCTATTGTTTTCTTCATTGATACAAAGAGAAATTAGATTTTGATATTCTGTTTTCTATGAGCTACAAAATTCTATGATTCTAAACACAAAATTCATTGTATTCTGTGTATGATTGATCCAAGTTTATGGATTTTGTGTACTCCCAGTATATTTTTTTGTGTTATTTCAATGCACAGTCAAACCCCAAGATTTCACATAGAATATTCCATAAGAGATGGGGAAGTGGGAACATAGTTCTAGGCATCGAGAAGAGGTTGTCTTCTCTTCTTGGAAGAAATGAAGCACTGGAGAGGACAACCCTCTATAAGTCCTGCTCTGAGTTCTCAGGTGCTCTTTGTAGAGAGCCGAAGTACTTGCTTTGATCACATAGTAATATGCTGTGGGGCATCTCCTCCATTTAACCTCTGTAATCCATGCTGTTGTTAGGTGTCATTGAGTCCATTCTGACTCATCGTGACCCTAGATCTACAGACTAGAACTGCCTCATAGAGTTTTTAGACTAATATTTTGGGGGGAAGCTCTGGTGGTATAGTGCTTAAGGCACTACTAACCAGAAAGCTGGTGGTTCAAACCCACCAGCCATTCCTTGGAAGGAAGACTGGGCACTCTACTTCCGTAGAGATATTGCCTCGGAAACCCAAGGAGGGGTTGCTATGAGTTGAACAGGTCACCAGGTCTTTCTCCATCAGAGCCTGTTGAGTGGGTTCAAATTGTCAAGCTTCTGGTTAGTGGCTGAGTGCTTAACTGTTAAACTAACAGGACTCCTTACCATTCTTTTAAAATGACTGGAGTCAGGAATCTACAAAGCAGTAAAGGTAGAAGATGGGACATGAAGTTCAATCCCTCTAGAGCCACACATCAGCAAGTCATTTTGTTAGAAGCTGATAAGATGACTTTTCTGGTGTGGTTCTGAAAAAGGGATCCTGAAGCACCACTCTCCGGTGTTCCCATTTACATCCAGCTTTCCAAGGAGAGGTGTAACATAAGGGCACTGTTACAACAGCACTATGGGGTAAGGGAATTATTGACAAAGGATCTGGCTTTTAGACTTTCTGACAATTCACTTCACTCCATTAGGTGTTTCTTTAACTTTAAAGGGAGTGGTTGGACCAGATAGTATTTTAGATCAAGGGTCAGCAAACTACTGTCCCTGGGCTAAATCCACCCACTTTTTATAAATGAAATCTTTTTTGGAACCTAGCTGCACCCATTTGCTTGTGTATTATTATTATTATTTTGTATAGCTCCTTTCATGCTATAATGGCAGAGTTTAGTTAGTGGGACAGAGACCATATGGTCTGCAAAGTCTAAAATGTTTACTACCTGGCCCTTTACCGAGAAAGTTTGCCAGCTCTCACTTTAAATTGTCTCTTAGTTTAGTTTACTTAGCTTTATTTTATTTTATTTGTCAATGAAAAATAAGAATTTTTTGCAAGAAGAATTTTTAAAGTACACCTTCAGCAAATGGGGACATTTGTTTTATCCTGCAATAATTTGGCTGTCATTGCAGAGGGTCTCAGGAGAAGGCTTCTTTCTCATTCCAGAAACTGAGAAAGGTGTTTTCTAGGTCTATATCACATTTCTACAAATACAGGTTCAATTAAAGCACCTTTCCTTTTAATTTTTCCCATTCTTTATTGTCACTCAGCCTTGGATTGAACCAACGAGATTGGTAAGAGGTGCCCTCTGGAGACCCACTGCAAATGCTATTCCACGAAGTAGTAGTTTCCCAGCGTGTGTCTCATACAAAACAAAACAATACAAATAATGCTTCTATTGTGCCTTTCCTATGGCTGGTCTCAAGGGGGAGAGACTATCATCATAAAACACAACAAAGCTGCTATAGAAATGGACAGACAGAGGAGAGAGTGTCTCAGGGCCTCAGAACCTTCAAGAAACTTCCTCTGAACTGACAGCTGAAAGCTGAAGGGTTTTTTTTTCTTCTTGCTTATTCACTGAAATGTGAAGATTCCTTATCTCAGTGGGTCCTTGCAGATATTTTTTTTTCTGTTTTTTTACATGTAAATTATTGAATTGATTATCTAAGAGATTATACTTACAGTTCTTACAATATTGACCGAGAGACAGGAACGATTTTTCAAAACCCAGTTGTTAGATTACTATACTGCTAACTAGCAACATTACGTTACATTAATTCAGTTGTCTCACTAGATTTCTTCCAATGTTTAACAGAGATAAAATGCTCAAATTAGGTTTGATTTATTGACACCCATCATGGGAACCAAACCCAACCAAACCAGCTGCTATCTAGTTGGATCTGACTCATAACGACCCTTTAGGATAGAGTGGGACTACCCCTTAGGGTTTCCAAAGCTCTTAATCTTTATGGAAGTAGACTTCCATCTTTCTCCCATGGAGCAGCTGGTGGGTTCTAACCATTGACCTTTTGATTAGTAGCTGAGCACTTTATCTATTGCATTCCATGGCTCTTTTCCCACTCATGGTTGCTGTTGTGGTTAGGTGCTGTTGAGTGGTCTCTGACTCACAGTGACCCCTCTGAACAGCAGAACAAAACACTGCCAGTCTTGTGCCAGCATCACAATCCCTGCTATACCTGAGCCCATCATTTTAGCTACTATGTCTATCCATCTCATTGGGGGCCTTCCCCTTCTTCGTTGACCCTCCACTTTACCAAGTATGATATCCTTCTCCAGGGAATGGTTCCTTCTGATAACCTGACTAAAGTAGGTGAGACAAAGTCTGGCCATTCTTGCTTCCAAGAAGCATTGTGGCTGCACTTCCTACTGGACAGATTTGTTAGTCCTTTTAGCAGACCATGGTACCCTTAGCATTCTTCTCTAACACCACAACTCGAAAGCATCAACTCTTCTTCAGTCTTCCTTATTCATTGTCCAGCTCTCACATGCATAAGAGGCGATTGAAAATACCATGGCTTGAGTTAGGCGCACCTTAATCTTCAAGGAGACATCATTGTTCTTCATCACTTGAAAGGCGTCCTTTGCAGCAGATTTGCTCAATGCAATACATCATCTGATGTCTTGACTGCTGCTTCCACTAGTGTTGATTGTAGACTCAAGTAGTATGAAATTCTTGACAACTTCAATTTTTCTCCATCCACCATAAAGCTCTTTATTAGACCAGTTGTGAGGATTTTTGTTTTCTTTATATTGAGATGTAATCCATACTGCAGACTGTATTCTTCACTCTTCATCAGTAAGTGCTTCAAGTCATCCTCACTTTCAGCAAGAAAAGTTGTGTTTTCTGTGTATCACAGGTTGTTAATGAGTCTTCCTCCAATCCTGATGCACGTTTTTCTTCATATAATCCATCTTCTCGGATTATTTGCTCACCATACAAGTTGAATAAATATCATGAAAGGATACAACCTTGATGCGCTCCCTTTTTGACTTTGAACCCTGCAGTATCCTGTTGTTCTGTTTGAACAACAGCCTCCCGATCTATGTACAGATTCCTCATGGGTAGGTCAAGTGTTCTTGAATTCTCATTCTTCTCAATGTTATCCACAATTTGTTACAATCCACACAAATGCTTTTGCACAGTCAATAAAACACAAGTAAACATCTTCTAGTATTTGCTTTCATGTAAGAGCCATCTGACATCAGCAATGATATTCCTTGGTCCACGTCCTCTTCTGAATCTAGCTTGCATTTCTGGAATTTCTCTGTCAGTATCTTGCTGCATCCATTTATGAATTATCTTCATAAATTATCTTCAGTAAGATTTTACTTGCGTGTGATATTAATGATACTGTTTGATAATTTCTACATTCTGTGTGATCACGTTTCTTTGGAAGTGGCACAAATATGGCTCTCTTCCAGTCAGTTGGTCAGGTAGCTGTCTTCTAAATCTCTTGGCATACCCAAGTGAGTGCCTCTAGCGGGACATCTGTTTATTGAAACATCTCAGTGGGTATGCCATCAATTCCTGGAGGCTTGTTTTCTGCAAATTCCTTCAGTGCAGCTTCAGTTTCTTCCTTCAGTACCATTGGTTCTTAATCATATGTCACCTCCTGAAATGGATGAACATTGACTGATTCTTTTTGAGACAGTGACTGTGTATTCCTTCCATCTTCTTTTCATGCTTCCTGCATCATTCAATATTTTGCCCATAGAATCTTTCAATATTGCAACTTGAGGCTTAAATTTTTCCTTGGTTTTTCAGCTTGAGAAATTCTGAGCATGGTCTTCCCTTTGGTTTTCTAACTCCAGGTCTTCATACATTCCATTATAGTAATTGGTTTTATCTGCTTGAGCTGCTCTTTGAAATCTTCTGTTCAGCTCTTTGCTCTTGTCATTTCTTCCATTTACTTTAGCTACTCTCCACTCAAGTGCAAGTTTCAGAGTCTCTTCTGACATCCATATTGGTCTTTTCTTTCTTCCTGTCTTTTTAATGATCTCTTGCTTTCTTCATGGATGATGTTCTTGATGTCATCCCACAATTCCTCTGTTTTTTGGTCATTGGTGTTCAATGCATCAAATTTACTCTTTAAATAGTCTTGAAATTCAAGAGGGATATTATCAAGGTCATATTTTGTCTCTCTTGGACTTGCTTTAATTGTCTTCAACTTTGACTTGAATGTGCATTTGAGTCGTTGATGGTCTAGGTTCCACAATCACCTCCTGGCCTTGTTTGGCTGAAGATATTGAGCTTTTCCATCACCTCTTTCCACAGATGTAGTCAATCTGATTCTTGTGTGTTCTATCTGGTGAAGTCCACATGTATATTCATCATTTATGTTGTTGAAAAAAGATATTTGCAATGAATAAGTTATTGGTTTTCTAAAATTCTATTATGAAATCTCTGGCATTATTTCTATTACCAAGGCTACATTTTCCAACTACCAGTGATTCTTCTTTGTTTTCAACTTTTGCATTCCAGTCAGCAGTGTTAATCAACAGATCTTGACTGCATGCATGTTTGATCAATTTCAGACTGCAGAAGTTGTTAGAAATCTTCAATAACCTCATCTTTGGCTTTGGTGGTTGGTATATAAATTTGGATAATAGTAGTATTAACTGGTTTTCCTCGTAGGTGTATGGGTATTATCTTATCACTGACAGCATTGTTCTTCAGGACAGATCTTGAAACAGTCTTTGTGACGATGAATGCCACACCATTCCTCTTCAGTTTGTCATTCCCAGCATTGTAGATCATATGGTTGTCTGATTCAAAATGGCCAAAACCAACCCTTCAGCTCCCTAATGCCTAGGATATCAATCTTTATGCATTCCATTTCATTTTTGATGACTTCCAATTTTCCTAGATTCATACTTCATACATTCCATGTTCCAATTATTAATGAATGGATGCTTGCATCTGTTTCTGCTAATTTTGAGTCATGCCACATCAGCCAATGGAGGTCTCGAAAGCTTTATCCATATCATTAAGTTTGTCTCTACTCTGAGGCATCTGGTCTTCCCTAGTCAAATTTTGAGTGCCTTCTGACCTGATGGGCTCATCTTCCAGCACTATGTTGGACAATGTTTCAGGGCTGTTCATAAAATTTTTCAGTAATATTTTAGACAGTGTTTCACTGCTATTCATAAGGTTTTCACTGGCCAATTATTTGGGAAGTGGGAGGCCTCTTAGTCTGTCTAAGCCCAGAAGCACTGCTGAAACCTGTCCTCCATGGGTAACCCTGCTGGCATTTTGCAACACAGTAGTATAGCCTCCAATCTTGCAGCAAGATGTAAACCACCACAGGATGACAAGTTGACAGACAAGTTCATCTCCCTTAGTTGTTCTTAACACCTCTGCACCTGCCCACCTCAGGCCCCATCCGTAATGTAGAAGCACACCCAAGCAAAAAGCAGCCTCCAAGCCCTTTGTCCATCTACCTCAGGTCCTGGCCTTAATATAGAGCCACTACATCCAAGCAAAAAGCAGCCTCCAAACCCTGGGCCTGCCTACCTCAGGCCCCTGCCTTAATACAGAGCCACACCTAAGCAAAAAGCAGCCTCCAAGCCCCTTGCCTGTCTACCTCTGGTCCCAGCCTTAATACAGAGCCACACCCAAGTGAAAATCAACCTCCAAACCCCAAGCCTACCTACTTCAGGCCCCAGCCTTAATATAGACCCACACCCAAGCAAAAAGCAGCCTCCAAGTCTCAGGTCTACCTATGTCCGGCCCTGACCTTAATATAGAGCCATCCCCAAGTATCAAGTACTCATGGTACAGGCTCCCAAATTGCTTCAGTTATTTTGTTTTGAACAAATAGTTAATTGATTTTTATTTATTTTGGAATTTTCCTTTGCTTAATAATAGCACACAATTCTCCTTCATTCCCAATGTTTGTTCAATTCAATTTCTTAATATTAAAAGTAAAGAAAAATTTATAGAACTGGTTTGATTTGTGATAATCTCATCACTGGCTTTTGGTAGGCAGCTTATCAGGTAGCGGGAAGTCAGGTTGTAAGGAAACATTCTTTCCGTAAGACTTACGGCAGAATTGTGTAAGAAGGAAAATTCTATTTATTCAGATTTCTTCCTTCAACCTCTTATCTTTTGATATCCTCAAAACTTGTATTTTGTGATCTGGGAAAAGGAAGTGCCAGCTAACTCAGTTTTCTGTAAGATAATGTAATACTCATAGTAGCCCTGAGGAATAGCTAAATTTTTTTTTTTTTTTTTTT
>NW_006921633.1:6379779-6383698 GCF_000298275.1 Orycteropus afer afer | reverse complement strand
GTTGTACCATTTTACAGTCCCACCAGCAGTGTATGAGAGTCCCAATCTCTCCACAACCTCGCCAGCATTTGTTATTTTCTGTCTTGTTGAACTTTGGAATAGCTAAATTTTGATTGTTAGATTCAATAAATGAATGAAGTGTCCTCAGCAGAACCCTTTAGCACTGGGTAGGTGTGGAAATATTTATTTGCATTTGATACAGAAGATGAAGCAGAGTGATTTGAGTTGGAACAAAGATTTTGGCTTGACAAGGCTAATCAGGAACCATTATAATGTTAATTATAATGCTAATTTAGGGATGTTTATAAGAGGAGGAAACTCTTTCTGTACTGGGTTCCAATCCATGAGTCAAGCAGAAGAAATACTTCCCCTCCCACCAACACTAATGTTCAGACTGTGTCTGATCTCTGCCTTGTTGGTCCCCTGGCCAATCCATCACTTGTAAACAAAGCTGTCAGGCAGCACTGCCTTGGTTTGCTGCCCTCTCCTGTGTATTCCCTAGTTGACTGACATCATGCCAGCTAGTGAAAATCCCACACTTGAGTGGCGGCCTCTGTCAGGGCTTCAGAAGAGGGAAGCATGCGGGCAGATATCCTTGTATATCCATGTGAGTCTAATGGCCTCTTAGGAACAGCCAGATAAGCTGCTCATTTTAGAATACTTTATTATACATTTATTTCACCACCCCAAGAAAAAGAGTTGCTATCCCCAGGATGCAATTAGCTCCTGGAGTTGTATGACTCAAGAAATCCATGTAACTCACACAGGTTACAGCAGCTGACAGTAGGACCTATTGCTAGATCGAGCACTTCCAACATTAAAATAACAATCTAAAATCCCCAGGATAATTTTCCATAAATATAATACATGATTTTTTTAACTGAGAATAATTCCAGAAATTAAACCTTATAAATATCCAAAAGCAATTACCAAATGAGGAGATTAGGGTGGCAATATTGTAAATGGGAACTCACTTAAATGTCAAAGTACTTGCCATAAAAGCAGCAATAATGATGCTGAACACAATACACTAAGTTTTCAAATGTTAATTCCTTTACATTTTCTCTATTAGACATGATGAGGTTCAAATAACCATCACCAACCTGATTGTGAAAATAATAATATCATAACCATCATCTGCTGGTGAAACACAAACCGCTCTGTCATTCTGTTCCACGGGTGCTTAAAAAAGGCATGAGAATCAAACATAAATCCCTAGAGGTAAAACAGTAGGACAGTACAAGCTCAAAATGTAGAGTGTAACTGTAAACCTGCCTGCTAATAAACTCAACTTTTTAAATACACCAATCATAGTGAAGGAGCTCTGGTGGCATGGTGTTTAAGGCACTTGACTGCTAAACAGAAGGTTGGAAGTTCAAACCCAACAGCCACTCCTCTGAAGGAAGGTTGGACAATCTACTTCTGTAGAGATATCATCTCAGAAACCCAAGGAGGAGTTGCTATGAGTCAGAGATGACTCGGCAGCACATAACAACAACGATCACAGTAAAAACGGTAATGAACACAAAATTAATTTTTCAGGCTGACTAAATATTTGCTGGTCATAAAATGTTTTCAGCTTTGGATCATTTGTTTTTGCTGTTTGACATTCAACACTAGCTTACTTGTTGATTCAATTCAATAAGGATTTGTTGTGAACAAACTCCCAGCCTTCTCCTTCCTTGGCTTCACAAGCACTTATCATGTTCCTACTAGGTGCCAGCATTGTGCCACCGAAAGAGCATATGTTGGGGGCTTGGTCATATAGCAACTTAGTCTGGTTGAGGAAAGGAAAAAGCACCAGCCACTCCTCATAAGGGAGGCTGGGCAATCTACGTCTGTAGTGATACTGCCTCAGAAACCCAAGGAGGGGTCACTATGAGTCGGGTCTGACTCGACGGAAAATAACAACAACAACAACAACAGTTGGGAAAACACAAAGCAGAAAATTAATTGGTGCTAAAATCCAAATGTGCAATAGTTAACTGCTGGTCTGCTAACTGAAAGGCTGGACATTTGAGCCCACCCAGTAGCTCTGTAGGAGGAAAGATGTGGCAATCTGCCCTCCTGAAGATTCTAGCTTAGGAAACCCTATGGAGCAGTTTTACTCCATCTGATAGCATCACTGTGAGTCAGAATACATGGTATTTAATTTACCAAAGCCTGTTTCATATGGGAAACAAATAACTTGTAAGCTAAGCACAGAGGGCTTTCAGCCAGGCTAGACAGAGGACAGAGTTGATGGAGCATTGACCAAGTGCCTGACTCAGACTAGGTGTTTTTACAAGTAGAGCAACAAGGGACTCCTACTGGAAGCAGTTGTTGGAAGAACTCACCCCCTCATTTCACTGATGAAAGTGAAGACTTTAAGGCTTCTACTCTTCGAATCTCAACCATAATAGTCCCTTTTCTTGAAAAGAGTCTCTCTATGCTTTCTTGCTGGTGTGGATCTCTATTATAACCCTCAGGACAGTGGAGAGCAGAAAGGTCATGTACACCTTCCCTGAAGACTGAGACTCTTTTTGGCTCTTCCCACCTCCAGCACTTAGCATAACACCTCCAATGTGAGAAGTGTTTTTTGGTGAGTGCAATTCATAGTTTAGGAAAACAATGGCTATTTGAATGAGTTATGAGTGATAACCATTCAGGTCACATGCAGAAAAGTCAAGCATATTTTGGGGTATTCCCCAATGATACTGCATTTTCTCATCATAAAAGACCTCTGAAACACTTACTGAAACACTGTCTGAAACACTTACATTTGAGGTCTAACTTTCCTGCATAATCACGTTAACCTTTGTTTAACTTTATATATTCAGTGACTATGGAATCAATCTTAAATTTACCTCTGGAAATCAATGGACAAAGATAACTGCAGAATTGGATTGATGGGATTTTTTTAAATTACATTATGCAAAGCCATCAATGACTGGTGAATATTTATGGATGTTCTTGAATCTCAAATTTTTAATATTTTGAGAGAAACTGTAAAAATCATTCCAGAAGCCAGCAATTTCATTCCAAAGACATAAATACTAGGGAAGAAAGCAAAGCCATAGAGATCTTCATTTTGAATGTAACAGAACATTGCTGTTCTGTTAAAAAGTCTGATACCAAGGACTTTTTTCTTTTCTTTTCTTTTTTTTTTTTTTTTTAATTGTGATTTCGGCAAAAGTTTACAGAGCAAATTTCATACAGCAGCTCACATACACTTTGTCTCATGACATTGACTACTATTTACCACAATGCAACAGCTCCCCTCCCACTTCCTCCCCATAGTTACCTCTTCCCTGTGGCCTTCCCTCCATGCACTCCTGCCTCCTGAGCTTTCTCTCTGTGCATATAACAGCCTTTTTATTCTCCCATTATTGTTCTCTCCAAGGAGTGTATCTATCTAAGGTAAATGTTCACCTCATATGCTTGTCTTTTGTTTGGCTTTTGTTGTTTTGTTTTGACAGGAGTGGGTTCAATTCCAGAACTGAAGATCAGCTAGAGGCCATAGTCTCAGTAGTTCCATCAGGCTCTATCAGACCACCAAACCTGGTCCTTTTTTGTTTTGTTTTGTTAATGATTTTGAGTTTTGTTCCATGTTGTTCTCCAACTCTATCCAGGATCTCCTACATAGATTCCCTTTCAGGTGGTTGACATTGGTAGCCGGGCACCATTTAGTTCTGGTCTCATAGTCATGTAGGATGAGGATCGCATGGTGTACCAGTCACTTAGACTAATTGTTTCCATAATTTTTTTGTTTTCTTCATTTTTCTTTGCTCTGGATGAGGAGAGACCCATTGTTGCATGTAGATGGCTGCTTACAAGCTTTTAAGATCTCAGTCACTACTCACCAAAGTAGGATGTGGAACAATGTTTTCTGTAGTATGTTATGCCAATTGAGCTTGATGCCAAGGACATTCTTAGTAGT
>NW_006921633.1:6378486-6379164 GCF_000298275.1 Orycteropus afer afer | reverse complement strand
GTAAAGGCTGCAGATCGGATGGTGTAGCAGTCACTAGGACTAATTGTTTCCATGAATTTTGGTTTTCTTCATTCTTCTTTGCTCTGGGCAAGGAGAGATCCATCGTTGCATCTAGATGGCAGTTTGCTAGCTTTTAAGATCCCAGGCGCTACTCACCAAAGTAGGAGGTGGAACAATGTTTTGTATAGTATGTTATGCCAATTGAGCTTGATGTCCCTGCTACTATGGTCCCAATCCCTCAGGTTCAAGTACTCAGTCCCTCTGGGTAGCTGGCTGTGACCAAGCAGTGACCACTAGCTTGTTCCTTGTCAGCTCTACTATACACCTGGGAATTCTGATCATTCACATAAATTTATAGGACCATTATCTGTCCACCCTATATATGTTCTTGGATTCACTCCCCATTTCATAGACATGCCTAATTGTTCACCTGTCCACTCATCTATCCACCCATATACCCATGTTAGCCTTCACTGACACTGCAACACTGTATGTACAAAAGGGTTTATATTTGTTGTCTCTCTATGTCTTTCTCATCCTCATTGGTGCCATATTGCTCACTCACATTTGGTACATTGCCCTTCTCTTCACCCAAATCAATACTTATGTCTATCTATCTAACAGCCTTCCCTCCAATCCCCTCCCACCCCTGGTAACCAACAAAGAAAATTTCCTTCT
>NW_006921633.1:6354603-6377388 GCF_000298275.1 Orycteropus afer afer | reverse complement strand
ATTCTTTTGAATTCCTTATCAGAGAGTTCCAATGCTGCTTCTTCCTCACAGATATGTTCAGGGTGTGTATCCTGTTCCCTTGTTTCTACCACTTTATCCTGCTTCTTTGTGTGGACTGTAATGGTCTGTTGTCTCCAAGGCATCCTGGCATTGCTGTATTTAGATCTCTGTTAACTGTTTGTGAAGAGCAGCCAAGGGTGATTCAGGCTCTTCTTGGTGGATTTTTATCATTGGCCCATTGTTGGTGAAGGAGGTAGTGGCTCTCGCTCAGTAAGTGAAGTTGTAGGAGGTGTGGGTGTAGTTGTGCCTTATGGGGGCTGTTGTTGTCTCCCATTCAGTGAGACAAAAAATACAATTGAATAACCATCAAAAAACTAAAAGCACATGAACAAAAAACACACCATGTAATCACACAGGAACAGTAACCAGAAAAGGAAAAAGAAGAAGAAAAAACAAGAAAACCTGCAATATCTGGGTATAGGGCACTAAGAGCAAAAAGGTAGAGAAGGAAAATAATGAAGAAAAAAAAAAATGGAAAAAATGCAAAAAGAAAAACAAGGAATGCGGTTAACCATGAGAAAAAAAGGGGAAAAAAGGAAAAAAAAGAATTAAATAATAATAAAAAAAAATTCAACCAGGAACAAGGAAAAGAAAAAAAGCTGAAAACTAGGACCTGAGAGGGGAAGAATATGATTAATAGTAAAAAGGACAAAAATATTATTAATAATAGTTGTTTTAAAACAGACAAATATAAGCAAACTAATCTCCAGAAAAAAGAAAGTGAAAAACAAAAAGAAAAAAAGAAAAAAAATCGGTGGAGGACAGGGCAGGGCACCCAAGCTCTGTCTGAGCATACAGACTGTGATGGAGTTCCTGTGGGCCCAAGTGGGTGGGAGTGGGGGATGGCCACACCTCTGTTCACCAGGTGGGTGTGCCGTATAAGAGTAACAAGAGGAATGTCACACCTTTTCAGTCTTGCAAGTCCGGAGTGTCCTTAGGGTTGCTGGAAAGCCGAACCTCTTTTTAAGCCCCTGGAGTCTCAGAGAGCACTGTCTCTTTAAATATCCAAAATAGTCAAGCCGCTTGTAACATTCAAAATGGCAGCGTCTCCGGACCGGCACAAGTCCACAGCTCAGCCCGCTTTTCTCTTTACCTTCTCTGTTTATTCCCCAGCCACCAGAGCAGTCCCTGTGCAGTTCCTGGCTAGCAGTGCTGATTTTTAGGTTAATTCTTAGGTCCTACCAACACTCGAGAATCTCCAAGCTGTCCATGCCCTCAGGATCTCTCAGGATCACTGCCGGACCGCAGTTCCATCTGTCTCTTTTTTTGGTATTTTCATGCAAATTCTTCTGCTAGTTGGGGTTTGTTGTTGTTGTTGTTGCTGTTTGCCATCGAGTCGGCCCCGACTCATAGCGACCCCTCCTTGGGTTTCCGAGACAGTATCACTATGGAAGTAGGATTGCCCAACCTTCCTTCCGAGGAGTGGCTGGTGGGTTTGAACCACCAGCCTTCTGGTGAGCAGTCTAGTGCCTTAGGCACTATGCTACCAGAGCTCCTAGTTGGGGTTTAGTTCACTTCTATATCCTTCCCTTCAAGGCTCAGGGGCCCAGGATTGTCTTCTGTGTCTGTGTTAATTGTTTTCCCTTTTCTTTGTTGAAGAAGGTCTTTGCAGTCTTTCTGTTTAGTCTGCTATCTTACCAGAACTCTGGGAGCTTTTCTTTTAAGTAGGTATAAGTGTTTACTCTGTTGTGTGGGAAACTTCTGAGTAGCAATTGAGGACTAAGGTGTGCCTGACCCAAGTCTTCTATTTTCAATTGCCTCATATGCATATGAAAAATTGGATAATGAATAAAGAAGATCAAAGAAGAATTGACTCATTTTGAATTGTGGTGTTGGCAAAGAATATTGAATATATCATGGATTACCAGAAGAATGAACAAATCTGTTTTGGAAGAAGTACAATCTGAGTGCTCCTTAGAAGTGAGGATGGAAAGACTTTGTCTCCCTTACTTTGGACATGTTATCAGAAGAGACAATTCCTGGAGAATGACATTATACTTTGTCAGTGAAAAAGAGGAAGACCCTCAATGAGATAGATTGACATAGTGACTGCAACAATGAGCTCAAATATAGCATTGATTGTGAGAATGGCACAGGACAAGGCAGTGTATCATTTTCTTGTACATATGATCACTGTGATTCAGAACCAACTCAACAAAACCTAACTACAACAGCATTGGCATTTTGGAATCCTGATGTTGCAATGGTTAAGTGCTCAAATGCTAACAGAAAGGTCAGCAGTTCAAAATCACCTTAGCACTGCATGAGAAAAGACCTGGCAATCTGTTCCTATAAAGATAACCCATTACCAAACTAAACCCATTGCCACCAAGTCAATTCTGACTCATAAAAACCCTATAAGGACAGAGTTTGTGGGTTTGAACCACCAACCTTTCTACTGGCCTTTCAATTAACATTCAAAGAATTTAACCACTGTACCACTGAGGTTTCTGATATCCTTTACTAAAAAAATCATAGCCTAGGAAACCCTATGGGACAATTGCTCTCTGTCTTATAGGGTTTGTATAAGTTGGCATACAATAACAGCAATAATAATACAGGTATCTTAGAAGCCTTGATGGTGCAAAGGATTTGAGCTAGGCTACTAACAAAATGGTGGGTGGTTAGAACCCACCCAGCAGCTCTACAGGACAAGAGAGCTGTATTCTTCTTCTGGAATGATTATAGCCTAGAAAACTCTATAACAGTTTTATTCTGTGCACATAGGGTCACTATGAGTCAGAATTGACTTGAAGGCGCCTAAGACACTTGACTGCTAACCAGAAGAATAGTATGCAAAGAGCATTTTCTGATAAGCTTTACTTCATTTCTATGGGAGTTAACAAATCTAATTTACTACATATTTTTAAAAATAATTTATACAAAAAGTAGGTAAAGCCAAAGAAAAACACTTCCTTTTTTCCTTTCATTCCTTTAATGAGTTGATTTGAAGTACGTAAAGCAAATGACAGGAGCTCTCGTAGCATATAGCATAGTGCCTAAGGCACTTGACTGCTGCTAATCAGAAGGCTAGTGGTTCAAACCCACCAGCCACTTCTAGGAAGGAAGGTTGGGCAATCTACTTCATAGTGATATCGCCTTGGAAACCCAAGGAGGGGTCGCTATGAGTCAGGTCCGAGTCCATAACAACAACAACAACAACAAAGCAAATGACAGGAAGTAGTCCCTGCCCCCTGGACTGTGGTTTCCACGATAAAAGTTTCAATTATTTATTTTAATTCATAGGCTGAAAGGGCTATCCTATTCAGTGATTATAGTAAAATTACAACACTTTTTTCTCTTTTGGACAGCAGATGGTATGATGGTAGGAAAGTCCGAGAACTTCCCCTTATGGTATAGTAAAGTAAGGGATGCATTTTGTCCTCTCCTTTCCCATCCCCTCTGTTTTATCTTTCTCTTTGTTTTTTCTCTGATCTTCCTTTATCAGTTACACAATGCTTTCATTTCACTCCTCTAGTCAAACAGGGAAGTTGGGCATTTTCCCTTGCCTGTTTTACTAGATCTTTAAACCATGTCTGAAAGAGATCTCACCATCTTCTGTCTAATCACACTACACGCTCTGCTTCTGTTAACACTATCACCTTTCACTACAAAGCCCATTTGTCTAAACTTCTATCTTACACACATTCCTTATGTTTAGTAATTAATGCCTACACAATTCTTCTACCACTTGTTCCTTTCCTTTCTTCCATTTCCCAGAGTTATGGGCCTCACTAGGTATTTCTTAGGTAGTAACTGTTTAGTTAACACACTTGACTGCTAACTTAAAAGTTGGACATTTGAGTCCACCCAGAGGTGCTTCAGAAGCTAGGCTTGGCCATTTTCTTCTGAAAGATCAGCCACTGAAACCACATGGCGCACAGCTGTACTCTGACACATGGCATGTCACAAGTCAGAGTCGGCTCAAAGGCAACTGATTTGTTAACTTTTAAAACAGTCTTTGTTTTAGGTTTTCTGTTTAACAGCTTTTATCATCTAAAATGCATCTGAATATTGACTTCCAGATTCTTTAACCTTAGCTCCCATTATATAACTACGGAACCCCAAAACACTCATTGTATCTTTGTCTCTAGAATAGTGTTCAAAGTTTAGCTTAGTATTCAAGGTTTCACTGAATAGTTGGGATTTGTGTAGTGGTAATGGGTAGGTGAGTACAAAGCAGACAAGTGAAATTAATAATATCCTTTTTCCATGTTTATTATCTATTATGTTTCTATATTTTGGGGTCGCTGGAGTAATGGGGAAGCTCTGGTGGTGTAGTGCATAAGGCATTTGACTGCTAACCAGGAGGCTGGTAGTTCAAATACACCAGCCACTCCTTGGAAGGAAAACCTGGCAATCTACTGCTTCCCTAAAGATACTGCCTAGGAAACCCAAGGAGGGGTCTCTATCAGTTGGAATGGATTTGACAGCAGTGAGTTTGGTTTTTTTGTTTGTTTGGAGTAATGCTGTAATGAGATTGGGTCTCCCTCTCCACTTTGACCAGATTGTGCAGAAATTATGATAGTCTCTGAAACATAATAATTTTAAGACAATTCTATCAGAATATAAAATTTAAAAGCTTGGAACAAAATTTGCTTATTAATCATTTCCTTTTGTAACTTAGTTTGGAAGTAATCTGAAGGTAAAAATTAAACCAATCCTTTCTGCAAAAACCTACATTACAGCCTCAGAAATAGAAATGTATTTTGTAATTTAAACTGGGCATTTTCAATATCGTTAAAAAGAATACATGACTGTATTATTCAAATGAGCAAAGTAGTTGATGTGCATTCAGATTAGGTCCTTCAATAAAGCTTTTAAAAACTCTTATGGCTATTCTTGACTCAGTAGTACAATGGTAATTTGCAATGCCCCATTGACTTCAATAAAAGGGCAAGGAAAATGGTTCAAGTTATCTTACAGAGGCTAATATGAAGCAGTGTAAAAAAATAAGGACTTTTTTTTTTTAAACTCAGAAAAAGCACAAAGTGAAATATAATGTATTTTACCCACTTATGTTACCAAAGATGGTTCTAGTTTCCAAGATACCACTATGAACTGAATTTATAATAGGTGAGTTTAACCGTCTGTTTACAATTCAACCATAAGTAGGATGAGCCTTGGGTAGGAAAATTATGAAGCTCCAGGAGAAAGCACACAGCAAGAAAGCTCAAGCACCAACAGACAGAAAAAAAGAGAATTACAACCTCAGAAGGGGATATTGGAGAGTTATTTCACTCAGAAGCTCTTTGACTCAGGAAGAGAAATTCTAGGTGTTTGGATCTGGTTTCCCTGTTCAAGGAAATTGAGCTTGCCAGAAATCAAAATTGCTGATTTACAGATAATGGCTAGGCTTAGGGGACTTCTTCTAAAGCAGTGTGACCTTGTTTTAAGGCTTCTATTAAACTTGGAGTCATCACTGCTGACATCTGTCAGCTGTCCCAGCAACCCCCCTGAACTTCTACAAAGATAAATCAATCATAGGAACATTTGGAATCTGAGAAAACTATTATTGTGAGTTAAATTCTGCCCCTACACATATTTTTCAATTCCTAACCCTTAGTACTTGTGAATGTGATGTAATCTGGAAACAGTCTTTGCAGATGTAATCAAGTTAAGATGAAATCATACTGCATTCTGATGGACCCTAACTCCATGACAAGGAGCTGTGATGGTACAGTGGTTAAGGCATTTGGCTGCTAATCAAGAAGTCAGTGGTTCAAATGCACCCTGTGGGAGAAAGATGGGGTAGTCTATTTTCATAAAGAGTTGGCAGCCTTAGAAACTCTATGGAGGAAATTTGATGCAGTCCTATAGGGTCACTGTGAGTTGGAATCAACTTGATGGCATTTGTTGTTTGTTTGTGTAATCCAATGACTGGTGTCCTTATAGGAAAAGGGACGTCAGGACACAGAGACAAACATGGAAAATGGCATGTGACAATGGAGGCAAAGATTAGAGAGATGTGTCTATAAATCAAGGAATGCCAAGGATTTCTCGCAGCACAAGAAATTAGGAAGAGGCACACAAGGGTCTTTCCCCAGACCCTTCAGAGAGAACATGGCCCTGCCCACAACTTGATTTCAAACTTCCAGCCTCCAGAGCCAGAGGAAAATAAATTTTTGTTGTTTTAAGCTACTCAGTTTGTGGTAAGTTGTTCCAGCAGCACTAAGATACTTATTCACCCATTCCTGCTTTGTTATGATATGGCAAATGACAATAGGCAGTATAATGGAAGAGGACCTACCTGTTCTCAACAATCTCAAGTCTCAGAGTTAATTGTTCACCCTCACTGAGTTTTATGACCTGGTTTCTCATTTAGTCTCATTGGCAGAATGTCTCTGGGCATAGTTTTCTTAATTTTCAGTTCTTGTTTCTTTTCTCGTATCTTTTCAGAAGAGGAAATGATATATGTACTTTAATATCTAGTCAAAAGTCCAAACTGGAACTAGCAGTTATGCTGTCTGGCCCATATTCTGTGGCTTTGAATAATATGCATCTAGTTATTGACTCCCAGATTTATATTCTTTAATCACAGCTCCCATCATATAACTGTTGTTGTTGCTATTATTATTAGATGCTGTTAAGGTGATTTTGGCGTATAGTGACCTTATATAAGGGGCAATCTACTTCTGTAATGATACTGCCTCAGAAACCCAAGGAGGGGTCACTATGAGTCGGGTCCGACTCGACGGCACATAACAACAACAACATGTACAACAGAAGGATATGCTACCCAATCTTGCACCACCCTCACAATCACTGCTGTGTTTGAGCCCATAGTTGAAACCACTGTGTCAATCCATCACTTTAAGACACTTCCTGTTTTTTGCTGACCCCCTCCCTACCTTACCAAGCCTAATACCCTTCTCCAGGGACTGGTCCCCCCTGATAACATGTCCAAAGTATATGAGATGAAGTTTTACCATCCTCACTTCTAAGGAGCCTTCTGGCTGTACTTCATCCAAGACTGATTTGTTCATTCTTCTTGCAGTCAATCTTCACCAACACTATAATTCAAATGCATCAATTCTTCTTCAGTGATATACTAACTGAAAAGCTGCTAACTGAAAGTTTGGCAGTTCAAACCTACAAGTATGGCAGTCTGCTTTCATAAAAGTTACAGTTATATTACAGCAAAGCCCAAAACACTCGTTTTCTCCCTTGTGTCTCTACAACAGAATTCAAAGTTTAGCTTAGCATTCAGGGTTGTACTGACTCATTGGGATATATGTAGTGATAATAAGTAGGCAACAATTATATGTAATTTTCTATGAAGCTCACTTATTTAATAGTTGCTCTTTTCTATTCATGATCTTCAACATTGATCTCCATTTATAATGATATTGCTTATTGGCTCAGTTGTGAGGATTTTTATTTTCTTTATGCTGAGGAATAATCCATATAGAATTAGTCTTCGATCTCCATCAGTAAGAACTTCAAGTCCTCTTCACTTTCAGCAAGCAAAGATGTGTTATCTACCTCCCACAGGTTAAAAGCCTTCCTTCAATCCTCACGCCACATCCTTCTTCATATAATCCAGTTTTTCACATTGTTTGCTCAGCATACAGATTGAATAAGCAGCAGTCAAGAATTCAAGTGATGTATTGCATTGGGCAAATATTCTGCAAAAGAATTCTTTAAAGTGCTAATAAATAAAGGCATTACTTTGAGGACTAATGTGCACCTAACCCAAACCATAGTATTTTCATTCACTTCCTATGCATGTGAAAATGGGACAGTGAATAAAGAAGACTGAAGATGAATTCATGCATTTGAACTTGGTGCTGGTGACAAATATTGAGTGTCACTTTGGCTGCCAGAAGACTGAACAAATCTGTCTCTGAAAAAGTATAACCAGAATGATCCTTAGAAGTGAGAATGGTGACACTGTCTCATATACTTTGGACATATTATCAGAAGGGTCCAATCCCTGGAGAAGTGCATCATGTTTAGTAGAGTATCAGTAGAAAAGAGGAAGACCCTAAACAAGATGGATTGACAGACACAGTGGCTGCAACAATGGGCTCAAACATAAAAACGATTGTGAGGGTAGTGCTGAGCCAGGCAATTTTCTGTTTAGTTGTGCATGTGGTTGCTCTGATTTGGAGCCACCTTGGTACCTAACAACAACATATATGGTCCACTGTTAATAGTGCAGGGACCTCTTTGAGATGATAAAAGTCAATTTCTAGTGACCCACACATCCAATGATCCATACATTCTGCTGTGTGTGTGTCAACAGAAAGTGTAGACTTAACATTTATGACATTTTGCTTTATGAAACTTATTCTCCAGTAAAGAAATATCTTAGAGAATTTGGATATAACTAATAACATCCAGCCCAAGTGAATCCCTAATGCCAGTAGAATTTTAATGCCAGGTCTAAGTCAATTGGTCCCCAAAAAAATAACCAATCTATGTTGTAATAGGTGTATTAACACATCCTTACTTAAAAACCATATGAAATTATAACTTGTAAAATGTACTCTATATTTTATTCATTTTCCAAGTATATATTTTCTGTCTCTGATTGGTAGATTTGGTGTTGAGTGAAATGTGAGTGGGAGAGTTCCATTGTTTGATAAATATTTATCATTTGTTTTATGAAAAAAAATATTAGAAATGTATATTTCCACTTTTCATATAATACATTTTGTTAATGGTAACTTTGATTTTTGCTTTTTTGGTGGACTCAACTTATTCAAGTATCAATTAAAAATAAAGATAATAAAATAAATTTTAAAGACATATAACTATAAATAACTACAAAAATTTAAATTTTTTAAATTTTTATTGTATCTTTCAATGCTGAATTTTTTTGATGGTAGGTAGAGATCTCTTTACCACCCTAGGCTGTTCTCTCTGGGTTATTTTTTGCATACATTACTCTGAATATCTCTAAAAGCAACCTTAGTTTCTGAGAAGAAGATGCTCCAGGTTACTTTTGTTTTCTTTTTCCTAAATCAATTGTTGTTTGTCCTTAGAAGAGGGTACATTTAGTGGTGACTTATGACACTCAACGGCAGTGAGTTTGGTTTCGGTTTTTGGTAATGAGATGGAGCAGAATGTGGGTGCTAATGTGATGACTGGTTATGATAGCTGGTTAAAGGCACAGTGATACTCAAAACTGCCTGGGTTTATGATAGAACTAGCAACAGTCAGAGTCCCATAGTGACATCAGCTCAGCCTGTTGTTTCCAGTTTGCCTTCACCAAGCATCTCTCCTCCCCTTCTTTTTAACATTATTTGCTTATGATGTGCTTTCAATATATCTGCATAGATATTTATACACACAGAGAGACACACACACACACAGAGCTTCTATCTCCTTTTTTCTTCTTCTACTAATGTTTTACAACTCATAAATATATTTGCTGTACAATTCATGTATTTTATATTGTATAAGTATCTCCAGTTGAAATCTTATCCATACATTACTTAAGCATGTTCACGATATACTAGTTCTACGATATACTAGTTCTTCATTCATTTTAAATGGTGGATAAAAACTACTTCCCACTAATTCCTTTGTGCCTCTCTTTTACGACCTTTACTTGCAGCTGTACCCATTAATTCCAATCAACCATCACTGACACCCACACCCAATCCTTCCTGTACCACTCCTCCACTACAAGTGCCTCTTTCCAGTAACAATAGTACCCCAACTCACTTTGTATGAATTTTCCTGGCTACTCCACTTTTGCAGCAGCAGGAATAGCAGGTGGAGCCTTGGGTCATAGTATAATATCAGCCCAAGATTTTCAAACCCGTCTGGAGGTAACACTTGAAACCACTGCAGATTCCCTAGCCTTCCTCCAGTGGCAACTAACTTCTTTAGCCCAAGTTACTTTACAGAATCGAAGAGCCTTGGACCTATTAACAGCAGAAAAAGGTGGAACTTGCCTCTTTCTTAAAGAAGAATGCTGCTATTATATCAATGAATCCGGTCTGGTGGAACAAAACATCAATACATTGACAAGGAACTACGTAATAGACACCAAACAGGAACCTCACCATTTGAATGGCTCCAATCACCACTAAGCCTGGTTATTACCCCTTATAGGACCTATTGTACTAATAAGTCTCTTTTTTCTTTTCACCCCTTGCTTCCTTAGATTCCTCCAAAACCGGCTTAAAGAAATGTCCAGAGTCACTGTTAATCAACTACTTCTATACCCATACACTCGCCTGCCAACCGACCCAATTCTCACTGACACCAGCCTTTAACCCCACTCTGACCCTGTTCAGCAGGAAGCAGCCAGAACAATAACTTCGCCCTTTTTATCATCAAAAAAGGCTGGAATGTCAGGTGGGAACACGCAGACCAGGTGGGTAAAGGATTAAGCCTGAAAGAATGATAAGAACTGGTCAAGCAAGGGAGTGGCTGACCACACCCTGTACTAAACCCCAGCACATGATGTTGACTTAAGAAGACTCTCAACTATTTCCTGCCCACTGTGTTAATGAAGTGCTTCAGCTCTGCTTCCTGCCCCCATGCTAATAAGGTGCTTTAACCTTATTGGTTCCTGTAACACATATCCTGCTCTCAATCTGGTCCTCTAAGAACCAGGAAGAAAATCACTATAAAAAACTCTTTCTTTTACCTGGGCAGTGCGACTTCTCTGGCCCCTCTTAGGGACTTGTGAACCTTGCCCAGGAGCACAGAATAAAAACTTCTCTTTAACATGCCCCCCCAAAAAAAAATAAACAGAAATTTTTGGGAGATGCCCATGGAGATAGGGTAGTGATTTGCTTTTCCTTTTCTTTCCTTCCTGCACCTACAAATTTTCTTCTTGATATTCATTTTAAGTTACTAAGGATTGACACTGAAAGGTAGGTGTCCTATGATTTTCTCTACAAGTATCACAAATATGGCACCAAACATATGGAAAGAAATAGTGTCATCACATCTGTGTATTGAACTATTGAAGCTTGTTTTTATAGTAAGCTATGTAGATATTAGAATCAACTACTGAAAACTCTATAGGGCACTGTTTTGCTCTGACACACATGGGGCATCGTAAGTCAGAAGTCACTCAATGGCAACTGGTTCGTTAGTGATTTATATAGCTTTCATTTTTTTTTTTTCCCAATCCTTCTTGTTTTCCTCCTTTAAAAAGATATATATCTTTCTCTATGTCTAGTTATATACATATACTGTCCAACTTTCACTCTAGTACCCACATTCTGCTTCATTTCACTATATATATATGTATGTGTGTGTGTATATATATATATGTATACATATGTATGTATGCATATACATATTTATAGATGTACATACATACATAATATATACCATCCTTATAGATTTTTATTTGCAGCCATTCTGTACAACTGGAAAATGAGTATGTAATAACATTTTATTTGGTTCTCTAGGGTTGTGCACATTCATCTCTGGTCTTTCTTTTAAGGAATGGTTACTAGACTGATTTTAGGTATGTTGTTGTTGTTGTTATGTGCTTTCGAGTTGGACACGACTCATAGCAACCCCTCCTTGGGTTTCCGAGGCAGTATCACTGCGGAAGTAGATTGCTCAATCTTCCAAGGAGTGGCTGGTGGGTTTGAACCACCAGCCTTCTGGTTAGCAGTCAAGTGCCTTAGGTACTACACTACTAGAGCTCTGATTTTAGGTAGAAAGCCAAAAAATAAAAGACTTATTTCTCAGAAATTTTAGATACAAAGAACATAATACAAGTAAAGGGAAAGACTAAGCAAAGCAAATTTGACTTCAATTGTTGCCATTGGAAATATTAAAATAGCTTGCATAGTACAACATAATGGTTAAAACACCACATGATGCTATCTACCTGGATTTGAATCCCAGCCTACCTTTTGCCAGCACTGTGAGCTAGGGCAAAGTCCTCATTGTTTAGAAACCTTATGCATCAGGTAGGAATAATATTACTATTTACCTCTTCAGGCTATTTTCAGATTTAAATGAATTAATAGGCAGTAAGTACTTAAAATATTTCCTAAACCAAACCAAATGCACTGTCGTCGGGTCAGATCCGACTCATAGGGACCTCTCCTTAGGTTTCTGAGGAGGTATCACTACAGAAGTAGATTGCCCAACCTTCCTTCTGAGGAGTGGCTGGTGGTTTTGAACCACCAGCCATCTGGTTAGCAGTCAAATGCCTTAGGCACTACACCACCAGAACTTCTGAAAATATTTCCTAACATGGTCTAAAAGCTCCTAAGTATAATTTTCATGCAAAGTTTTGCGTATTGTCAAGGTTCATAAGAAACAAATTGCAAGATTCAAAGACAAAGTTGAATTAAAACACATTTAAGATATAGCCCTTTAATCATAACACATTTAGATACGTCCTAATAGAAAAAATTTTAGACCCATTTTCTCCAAAAGCCCAGAGTGCTGTGAATGAAGAAAAACATAGACACTTCAGAGATTGTAATCACTTCCATGTTGTAATCTGCCGTGAGCAGCTACACAGTTGCCTTTGGGGAATGGCCTGCTTCCAGTATACAAGGAGAGGCTTTGAAGAAGGTCTTAGTTTTTGGCATATCTGGATCTTGGATTTTGCTGAGTCTTCATCTCTGTGGCCTGCTGTGTTGCCTGACAATCTTGAGATTGTGCCATTTACCTGCTGACCTTGGGTTCTTCAGCCTCAGCTGCCAACAGCTGTCTGAGTTACAAGACACCTCTAGCTCCTGTGGGCCTGGAATTAGAGGCAGAACTGAAACGCAAGGTTGAGGGGCCTTCATCCAACCCCTAGAGCCGGCCCTTGAACTCAGACTTCTAACCTCCTAAACTGTAGGAGAATAAATTCCCATTTGTTAAAGCCATCCACTTGTGGTATTTCTGTTATAGCGGCACTAGAGAACCAACACAGGCCACATAACTTATTCTTCCTATTAAGATATGGAATTCCCTTGAATTCAGACTGTTCTTAATGACCAGTTGACTGTGGTGGAAGTAATATTCTCAGATACCTGAGATCAGGTCTGTCTGCCTCTTAGAATACCTGTTTATGGGCAAGTCTTCTATGTAAGAAGTCTCACTGTCTAAGACCACCATAGTATGAGGAAAACCAGGCTAGCCATGAGGACAGGCTGTGAGAGGTAGGCATAGCCAACCCTACATGTTCCAGCAACCCCAGCCTAAGTATTAAGTGTAAAAAGAAGATATCTTAGATATGCAGCATACACAAACTCAGGATGAATCAAGAAATCTTTCTAATAGCTTGAAGCAACATCCCCAATATATGGCATAGTTGAACTCTTCTAGCCTCTTCACTTATTCAATCTACCTTAGCTGAGGCCCCAGACATTGTGGAGCAAGGATGATCCATTCTGCTTTGTCTTACTCAAATTCTCAACCCCCAAAACTGTGAATATAATAAATGGCTTGTTGTTTTACCCACTAAATTCTGAGGTAGTCATTATGCATCAATAGATATCTGAGGTAAGAAAGAACAAAGTTCTGTGACTGAAAGCCCTTGGTCTCGGTCTAAAATTTAAATATTAAGACTTGGTTTTTACTCCTCTGTTCATAACTCCTCACTGAAATGCTCATACATATAAACTACTAGCTGTTGGATTGTTGCCATTTCAATATCCTTGTCTATCTCTGATTTATCTTCTTTCCACAAGTTACCAAAACTTTTCCCTGCAAAACAGGGAGATTTTGCTTGAAATGAAAAAATAAATTTTGCATATAAAGCAATCATTGCTACATTTTGATTTCATATTTGAAAATCCATTTTCACTCATTCAGTAAGTATGGAAACAAAGAAGCCATTATTCTGAACATTACACCCAGGTTTGTAAATTTTCAATGATGAATTTATAGCTCCAGCACATGCCAAGGGAGGAATCAGAGCAGGTACATGTCCACAGATAGCTCACCAGAGAGCCCGCTAAGTACCTGCAAACAACATGAGCTCAGTGCTTTGTGGAGTGAGTCTGCTGTAGCTTTAACAATGACATTTTCTGTTTCCAATTAAATAATGGTTCATCCAGAAGGTGCTATTCCCAAAGGAAGAATCATCTTTGAGAGTCTAAAATCTCTGAATAGAATATTTTAACTCCATCAACTCTCAATATCTTTTGTAAAACATTACAAATACTCAAGGAGAGAATTTATTCTGTGAGGAAGAAAACTTTTGTTGTGTTTGCCTGCAAGGAGAGAAAAAGTAAACACACATGGTCTTAAATAGTGCTGATCTTTAAAACTCTAACTTAGAAACAGTAAATAAATATAGTTTCTAAACCATAAAGCTTTTACCCATATGTCATCCTATTTATAATATGTTTCTTTAGGGAATGCCTTTCTCCTCTCTGTCTCCCTCTTCTCCAGCTTTTGACTGAAGGCTAGGAGTGGTCTTTGATTATAATTCTGTAATGAATTACTATCACTTTTTCTTTGGAAGAGGAGACAGACTTCATTTATTAATTTGGGGTCTGGTTTAAAAAATTAGTTTGATATCCCTTTGAGATCCCTGGGAATTTGATAAGAGTGAGGGGTTTCCCAATTAGGACTGATAGGTCTTATGTTCTTCCTGACTTAAAGGAGAGAGGAAAGAAGAAGCAACAATCTAATAGTCTGGAACCGTATAATATGCTGGATTCACCAGTATTTGTCATTGCTCATTCATCAGCCTATCCCTAAATTCATCCATTATTTCCCTAAATTCATTCATTATTTCTCTGCCCATATGTTTGTACATTCACCACCCACTGATTTGTATAAATATCATTTATTGAGTAACTAATAAGGAGCTCTGATGGCATAGTGAGTAAGGCATTTGGCTGCTAACCAGAAGATCAGTAGATCAAACCTGGCAGCTGCCCCATGGAGGAATATGGGGCAATCTACTTCCATAAAGATTTATAGCCCCCAAAACTGAATGGGAGTTGTTAAGAGTCAGAATTGATTCGATAGCAGTGAGTTTGTTTTTTGTTTGTTTGTTTGAGTAACTAGTAAGCTACTCTCTCTCTCTCTCTCTCTCTCACTGCTGTTGAGTCAGAACCGACTCATTGTGACCCCTCTTTGGGTTTCTGAGGCGGTATCACTACGCAAGTAGATTGCCCAACCTTGCATCAGAGGCGTGGCTGCTGGATTTGAACTGCCAGCCTTCTGGTTAGCAGTCAAATGCTTTAGGCACCACACCACCAGATCTCTGCTGAGGACATCAAAGTAGACTAAGAAATGTCCATCTCCATCATAGGTCAAAGAAGAGAATGCCAGAGTTTGCTTTGAATAAATATTGAGTATTTTAATTAATGTATCAACTTTGCTTATAACTTTCTGTCACCCAAAATGTCCCCTCCTAGTTAGCACAACTGTCTCTCTTAGAAATTATTAAGTGCCCAGACTGAACTAAGTAAAATCCATATTACCCTTGATTTTCCAGATCATTACCTTGGGAAAGGGAAAAATAAGGTAGATTTAAAAAAAAAAAAAAAAAAACCAGTATGGAACCATGTAATACATTATCAAAGAGTATAAATTCAATGCAAAAAAAGTTCAAATGTCAACTAAATGTCACCATTTTTTTTTAGAACATTATGTTCTTCTTAAAATGAGTAAGATCTAAGACTCTATATTGGCATTTTTTTTTTTTTTTTTTTTTTTAAGAAACTGCTTACTATGATTTGGACAAAGATTTACAGAGCAAATCAGTTTTCCATTCAACAATCATACACATTTAGTTTCATGCCATTGATTCCAATCCTAACAAATAACAACTCTCTTCCCATATCCTCCCGGTAATTACCTTTTCTCTGTGTCCTTCTTTCCTATGCATTCCTGTCTTCTGAGTTTCTCCCACCACGAATGCTGCCCTTCTGATCTCCCACGGTTGATTGTACTAAGGAGTGCACCTCCTTTGTGTAATTGTTCAGCATGTAGTCCTATTGTTTAGCTGAAGGTTAAGCCAGGGAGAGTGAGTTTAAGCCTGAAAAGTGACTAGGGGCCATAGTCTCAAGAGTTTCAACAGGCTCTATAAGACCAGTAAGGCTGATCTTTTTATGATTTTGAGATTTTTTTCCACATTTTTCCTCCAATCTATCCAAGACCTCCAATTATGATTACTTTCAGAGGGGTTGGCAGTGATAGCCGGGCACCAAGTGGTTCTTCTGGTCTAGGGTTGTGTAGACTGGGGTTCCCATGGTCCACTAGTCTTGAACTAATTGTTTTCATATATTTTTTATCTTCTTCACTCTTCTTTGCTCTGGACAAGGAGATACCAGTGGTTGCATTACGGCTGCTCATAAACTTTAACATCCCAGTCACTACTCACCAAAGTATGATACGTAACAATGTTTTTGTGTACTAAGTTATGCCAATTGAGCTTGGTGCTCCCTGTGACCATGATCCCAAGCCCACAGGCCCAACAACTCACTCCCTCAAGGTGTTTGGTTGTGGCTAAGAAGTTACTATAACTTTGCCCCCTGTTCACTCTATTATATACATGAACATTTCTATAGCACATACAAATACATAGAAAATAATATCTGTCAGATTTATATCTGGTCATAGGTATATTCATGTTTACCTACCTATACCTGGTCATCTTGGCTGTGTACTTATCTATCCATTCACAGAGTAATATTTGTTATTACTAATAATGCCATATTGTGTGTATAATAATATTTACTTGTACCTTTTTTGCACCTCTCCATGTTTTCCTTTTCCTTAGTGATATTGTACTGGTCACTTGCTTTTGGTACATTGTCTTTCCCTTCACCCAAATCAATACATGATGATTAGTCCATTTTTCACCAATTCCCTTAATTTCTGTTTATCTAGAAATGTCTTAATTTTGCCATTGTATTTGAGGGATAATTTTGCTGGATATATAATTCTTGGTTGGCAATTTTTTTCTTTAACGGTTTTATATATATCATCCCATTGTCTTCTTGCCTACATGGTTTTGCCTAGGAATCAGTGTTTATTGGTTTCCCTTTGTTAGCTGCTTTCAGGATTCTCTCTGTTTTTGGTTTTGGAAAGTTTATGATATGCCTTGGTGCTTTTCTTTTGGGCTCTATCCTGTTTGGGGTTCATTAAGCTTCTTAATGCATATATTCTTGTCTTTCATGAATTAAGAAAGTTTTCTTCCAACAAACCTACAATTTACTCTGTGAATTTTTTTTTTTTTGGGGGGGGGCCTCTTCTTGTTCTGGAATTCCAATCACATGTAAGTTATTCCTTTTCATTGTTCTCACATAATTCTTAGGCTTTTTTTTTTTTTTCTGATCCACTACCAGATCAGTATTAAGAGATTTGTTTTCAATTTCACTAATTCTGTCTTCCATTGATCTCATATTATTTCTTTGCCTTTCCAAAATATTATCTATTTCTGAAATTTTAGTATTAATCTTCTGAATTTCTATTTGCTGCTTTTGTAAGCTTTCTAATTTTTCATTTATTTTATCAATTTGTTTCTGTATTGTTTTCCTGAATTCTTCTTGAGCATTGTCTGTGTGTTCTTTGATTTTGTCTGCACTTTCCTTGATCACTCTCTCAGTCCGTTGAAGGGACCTAAATATAATTCTCTTGAATTCCTTATCAGGTAGTTCCAATACCATTTCTTTCTTAGGAATGTTTACAAGCTCTGTATTTTTATCACTTATTTGAGCTATACTATCTTCTTTCTTTGTGTGAACTGAGATAGTCTGTTTTTTCTGAGAGATTGTGGTAGCACTGTATTTGTATTTAATTGATGATTGTATGTTGGTGTGTTTTGCCCAGGTTTTTAGCTTTATTTTGTTTTGAAAAAACAAAGTATCCAGGTAAGCAGGGTTAGTGTGCTACACCACTTGCTAGTTTGGCAGCACTTAGGTAGAAGATGGCATTGTGTGTGTTCTCTGTTCACTGTTGTGTAGAGCGGTTGTGGGTGGGCTGGGCTGGTATTGGCTGCCATCTGTTGTTGATCAAATGGTGCAGGAGTAATTGGTGGCACTTGTCCAGTGGGTGGGGTGGCAGGAGGCACAGTTGTATCTGGGTAGTGTGCAAAGAGTTGCTGTCTCCTGGTGGTGGAGGCTGGGAGGCTCCCAAGTCTGTGGGTAGATCTAGAGGCTTCTCCTCACTTGTATGGTTGTAGGGGCTAGTGAACTAAAACCAGCAGGTGAGAAGACCAACTGCTGTCTCAAGGCCAGGGGTGAGATGATGACAAACCTAAGCAGGACCAGAGCAAGAGCTGACATGTGCTTTTAAAATTCATTTTTGTGTTACATCACAGAAAGCTTGCATTGATTAATAAAACCAAGATGAACATATCAACTTAGGTACCAGGTGAATCCTTGAAGCCATGGAGAATTTCTTCTTAGAAATGAAAATTAAAATTGTTATTCACCCTGCTCCCAGAATAAAACTCAAGGTGGTTCTTGGTAGAACTGAAAAGGTATACAAATATAAAAATGCTAAGAAGAAAGTCAATTTTCTAAAGACATACCTATAACAAGCTTATCCATTTCATGGCTAGTGATGGAAAATCACTGAAACAAATGACATCATAGGGCTTCAGAAATAAACATTTCTATGAATAAGAATGACAATTCCAGTTCTTCTAGTGGGAACAAAATGTACTGTAGGGAAGACAGTAACAAAGACACCCTTCTGGGCATGACATAATGTTCTGCAGAGAACAGGGAGCAGAGCTTTCATATATAAGTGGTGCAATTCACAATGATGCTCGGCTCTCCCATCTTTCCCACCCAGGTTACTACTTTTTCTTTTGAGTGGACACTGTGGAGTGATTCCACACATTGCTTTCTGTTTTTGAAGGAAGGGATGCCCCTATTTACTGAAAGCAGTTCCATCTTTCTTAACTTTCAGAGTTTTTATCCATCTGTTCACTAGCAGAATAAGAGGTACTAGACATAGAATAAAACAACTCCGTGGGTTAGATTTTTTTTTTTTTCTTTATCCAGATTAAACTCACCTGGGCCATAATAATCATCACCATTACTCTTGCTTTTCCTAAGAAGGCTGGATAGCCTCTTATACAAGTGAGAGTAACTGTGTACCTGGGGGAAGAGGATCATTAGTCCAAGAAGCAGTTGAGGCAGCAAGTGCCATGACTAATAGAATAATCAAGTATCAGTGATAAAATAAAATAAAGCAGTGTTTTTTATTTTTAAAAGATCAAATTCATGACTTGTTCATATGAATAATTTTTGCATGCATTTTGATAATAGACACTAGTGTGCACAGAAAAGAGAAAAGGTTATTAAATTAAAAGAGAATGACTTAATTCCTCTAACAAATATGAGATATAGCGAAACCAACACTTTTCTTCATCTGTTTTTTCTTTAAATAACTTTTCATTCTGGGTTACTTAATACTGCATATTGAGAAAATAGTTTAAAATGATCTACTATTCATATTTTGGATAATATCTGTTCTCTCTTTTTTGCTTTTTGGAAAACACACAAACACACACACACTTATACTTTTTTTCTTTCTCACATTTTCTCTTTTCCTCTATTATCTCTTTCCTTCTCTTTCATTCATTCATTTACCTATGTTCTATCTATGCACCAGAACTTACCACTCTTTTCCAAAACCTATTCAGTTTTTAAAAGATCTAAGGAGATTCCTTACAACTACTGACAAACCAGTCTGTCTGTGAAAGTTATCAGATGCATCTGCCATGCTTTCCTTTTACTTAGGTTCTGATTTGATGTCTGGGCCACAGAAGTCAGTTTTAGAGAGTTGTAGAGTTGCTAAGGAACTCTTATGCCACAGTGGGTAAGACATTTGGCTGCTAACCTGAGGGTTGGTAGTTGAAACCCTCCAGCTGCTCTGAAGGAGGAAGATGAGATAATCGGAGGCCTTAGAAACCCAATGGGTGTCACTATGAATCAAAATCAACTCGATGGCAGTAGGTTGGTTTTGGTTTGGGTGGAGTGGCTGATGTTGAGGGTATTCTTCTTGAAAATATCTATTTTTCTTGCAATGATTTTTCACTCAGTGATTTGTTCTTCTGATGAACCAAACCAAACTCACTGCAGTCAAGTTAGATCCAACTCACAGAGACCCGTCCTTGGGTTTCTGAGGCAGTATCTCTACTGAAGTAAGTTGCCCAATCTTCCTTCCTTCCAAGGAGTGGCTGGTGGGTTTGAATCGCCAGCCTTCTGGTTAGCAGTCAAATGACTTAGGCTGTACGTCACCAAAGCTCCTTGTTCTTCTGATAGCCCATGCTAAAATCCAGGCTGTCATCAGTGATTTCCCTTTTTTCTTTTATTACCAAAAATTCAATCTGTAAATAAATTTCATTGATTTCCTTTAAACAATATTCAGCATTTCACAATTTTTCACTACCTCCACAAGATCCACACTAGTCTAAATATAATACACTATTACCTCTGAGCTATAACAATAGCTTCCTACTTTTACAAGATCTCCTAGACAGTTTTCCCATTCCTATTTACCACAAAATATCCAGAATGGGCTTTTGTTTGTTTATTAAATCTGAGTGAAATGATTTACTTTCTCTCAGAAGAGATTGGCCTCCCAGTCATGGCCTTGCCTAGGGCTGTCCTCTAACTTCTCCTTCCTCTATTCTGCCTTCCACTCTAGACACACTCTGCTCCTGTGCATGCATCTCTGTACAGTTGCTCATGGCTTTTGCATGTGCTCTTTCTCCTAAAGCTGGCATGCTCTACCGCAGATATTTTCTGGGGTTATTCTGTCTTCATTCAAATCTTCTATGATTTTACTCAGATATTTCTATGTTGACATATCCCATACAAGTTAGACCACCCACACTAAAATAGGACCTTCCCATCCACAACCACTCCAACTGTGCTTCATTTTTCTTCATAATATTTATTACTATATAATGTAATAATATAGCATAACATTATTTACATAATACCAAACCAAACCCACTGCTGTTGAGTCAATTCCGACTCTAGTGACCCTGTAGAGCAGGGTTGTTGTTGTTATGTGCCGTCAAGTCAGACCCGACTCATAGTGACCCCTCCTTGGGTTTCCAAGGCAGTATCACTGTAGAAAGATTGCCCCATCTTCCTTCCAAGGAGTGGTTCGTGGGTTTGAACCACCAGCCTTCTGGTTAGCAGTCAGGTACCTTAGGTACTATGCTACCAGAGCTCCTGTGGAGCAGGGTAGAACTACCCAATAGTGTATCTGAGGCTGAAAATCTTTATGGAAGTAGATTGCGACAACTTTGTCTCACAGAGAGACTGGTGGGTTCAAATTACTGCATTTTGGTTAACAGCTGAGTGCTTTAACCACTGTGATATTGAGGGTTCCCTACATAATATAACATAACACAGCATAGCACAGCACAGCACAACACAACACAATATGTTGTTGTTGTTGTTGTTAGGTGCCATTGAGTGGTCTCTGACTCATAGCAACCCTATGCACAGCAGAACGAAACACTTGTATTGTACCAGCCTCATGATACTTGCTACACCTGAGCCCATTGTTGCAGCCTCTGTGTCTATCCATGTCATTGAGGGTCTTCCCCTTCCTCATTGACCCTCCACTTTACTGAGCATGATATCCTTCTCCAGGGAAAGGTTCCCTCTGACAACATGAACGAAATCAGTGAGAGGAAGTCTGACCATTCTCACTTCCAAGGAGCATTCTGGCTGCACATCTTCCTGGACAGATTTGTTAATCCTTTTAGCAGACCATGGTACTCTTAGCATCTTCTCCAACACCACAACTCAAAAGCACCAACTCTTATTCAGTCTTCCTTATTCATTATCCAGCTGGATTTTATGAAGAAAAACGTGGCATCAGGATTGGAGGAAGACTCATTAACAACCTGTGATACACAGAAAACACAACTTTTCTTGCTGAAAGTGAGGATGACTTGAAGCACTTACTGATGAAAAGTGAAGAATACAGTCTGCAGTATGGATTACATCTCAATATAAAGAAAACAAAAATCCTCACAACTGGTCTAATAAAGAGCTTTATGGTGGATGGAGAAAAATTGAAGTTGTCAAGAATTTCATATTACTTGGCTCTACAATCAACACCAGTGGAAGCAGCAGTCAAGACATCAGATGATGTATTTATTGCATTGGGCAAATCTGCTGTGAAGGACATCTTTCAAGTGATGTAGAACAAAGATTTCTCCTTGAAGATTAAGGTGCGCCTAACCCAAGCCATGGTATTTTCAATCTCCTCTTATGCATGTGAGAGCTGGACAATGAATAAGGAAGACTGAAGAAGAGCTGATACATAAGAGGTGATTGAAAATACCATGGCTTGGGTTAGGCACACCTCAGTCTTCAAGGAGATATCTTTGGTCTTCAGCACTTGAGAGAGAGGTCTTTTGTAACAGATTTGCCCGACGCCAATTAAGATATTATTGAACAATATCAACACTATCACATGCAAGTAAAATCTTACTGAAGATAATTCAAAAACAGTTGCAGCACTATATTGATAGAGAGCTTCCAGAAATGGTAGCTGAATTCAGAAGAGGACATGGAATGAGGAATATCATTGCTGATGTCAGATGGATCTTAGATTAAAGCAAAGAATTCCAGAAAGATGTTTACTTACATTTCATTGACTGTGCAAAATCATTCAATTGTGTGAATAATAACAAATTATGGATAACATTGAAAAGAATAGGAATTCCAGAACACTTGGTTATATTCATGAGGAACCTGTGCATAGATTATGAGGCTGCTATTTGAACAGAGGGAGCTCTGGTAGCATAGTGGCTAAGACACTTGCCTGCTAACCAGACGTCTGGCGGTTCAA
>NW_006921633.1:6298859-6353573 GCF_000298275.1 Orycteropus afer afer | reverse complement strand
TATTCATTGTCCAGCTCTCACATGCATATGAGGTGATTGAAAATATCATGGCTTGTGTCAGGTGCACCTTAGTCCTCAGGGAGACATCCTTGCTCCTCAGCACTTGAAAGAGTTCCTTTGCAGCTAACTTGACCAGTGCTATATGTTGTCTCATGTCCTGCTGCTTTCATTGGCATTGATTGTGAATTATTTGACAACCTCAATCTTTTCTCCATTTATTGTGATGCTGCTTCTTGGTCCAGTTGTGAGGATTTTTGATTTCTTTATATTGAGCTGTAATCCATACTGCAGACTGTATTTTTCCATCTTCTTCAGTAAGTGCTTCAAGTCATACTCACTTTCAGCAAACAGAGCTGTGTCGTCAGTGTATTGCAGGTTGTTAATGATTCTTCCTTCAATCCTGATGCCACATTTTTCTTCATATAGTCCAGCTTCTCAGATTATTTGCTCAGCATACAGATTGAATAAATATGGGGAAATGATACAACCCTGATGCACTCCCTTCTTGATTTTAAACCATACAGTGTCTCTTTGTTCTGTTCCAACAACACCCTCCTGGTCAATGTACAGGTTCCTCATGAGTACAATCAAGTGTTTGGGAAATTCCATTCTTCTCAGTGTTATCCACAATTTGTCATGATGCACACAATCAAATGTCTTTGCATCGTCAATAAAACACAAGTAAACACCTTTTTGGTATTCTTTGCCTTGAGCCAAGATCCATCTGACAGCAGCTATGATATCCCTTGTTCCACATCCTCTTCCAAATCCAGCATGCACCTCTGGAAGTTCTCTGTCAATATACTGCTTCAACCATTCTTGAATTATCTTCAGTAAGATCTTACTTGTGTGTTATATTAATGATGTTGTTCGATAATTTCCACATTCTGTGGGATCATTTTTTTTTTTTTGGAATGGGTACAAATATGGATCTCTTCCAGTCAGTTGGCCAGGTAACTGTCTCCCAAATCTCTTGGCATAACTGAATGAGTGCCTCCAGTGGGGCATCTGTTTGTTGAAATATCTCAATGGGTATTCCATCAATTACTGGAGACTTGTTCTTTGCCAATTCCTTCAAAGCAGCTTCAACTTCTTCCTTCAGTGCCATTGGTTCTAGATCATATGCCACCTCCTGAAATGGATGAAAATTGACCAGTTCTTTTTGCTACAGTGACTCTGTGATTCTTTCCATCTTCTTTTGATGTTTCCTGCACCATTCAATATTTTGCCCATAAAATCTTTCCATATTGCAACTTGAGGCTTATTTTTCCTCAGTTCTTTCAGCTTGAGAAATGCTGAGTGTGTTTTTCCCTTTTGGTTTTCTAACTCCAAGTCTTTTCACATTTCATTACAGTAATTGGCTTTGTATTCTTGAGCTGCTCTTTGAAATCTTAGGTTCAGCTCTTTTATCTTGTCATTTCTTCCATTTGCTTTAGCTATTCTCCACTCAAGGGCAAGTTTCAGAGTCTCTTCTGTCATCCATTTTGGTCTTTTCTTCTTTTCTTGTCTTTTTAGTGACCTCTTGTTTTCTTCATGGATGATGTTCTTGATGTCATCCCACAATTCTTCTGGTTTTTGGTCATTGGTGTTCAATGCATCAAATCAATCCTTTAGATGGTCTCTAAATTCAAAAAGGATATGTTCTAGATCATATTCTGACTCTCATGCATTTGTTTTAATTGTCTTTAACTTCAAGCTGAACTTGCGTATGAGCATTTGGTGGTCTTTTCCACAATCAGATCCTGCACTAGTTTTGGCTGAAGATATTGAGCTTTTCCATCACCTCTTGCCACAGATGTAGTCAATCTGATTCCTGTGTGTTCCATCTGGAGAAGTCCACATCTACAGCCACTGTTTGTGTTGTTGAAAAAAGGTATTTGCAATGAATAAATTGTTGGTCTTGCAAAACTCTACCATGTGATTTCCAGCATTATTTCTGGCATCAAGGTCAAATTGTCCAACTGCTGGTGATTCTTCTTTGTCTCCAACTTTTGCATTCCAGTCACCAGTGATAATTAACACATCCTGATTGCATGTTCAGTGAATTTCAGACTGCAGAAGTTGATAAAAGTCTTCAATTTCCTCATATTTGGCTTTGGTGGTTGGTGTTTATATTTGAATAACAGTAGTATTAATGAATCTTCCTTGTGGGTGTATGAATATTATCCTATCACTAACAGCATTGTACTTCGGGAGAGATTTTGAAGCATCCTTTGTGATTATGAATAGCATGCTATTCTAAACCCCAAACCACTACCGTTGAGTCAATTCTGACTGTTATACTTTTCTCCTGAATAATATATATTATAAAATGATATGAAAAAAAAATATATATGAGAAGAAAACCCACTCCTCACCTTTGTATTACTCTGTGCCATTGGCCCAATAAAGTAATATGTTGACCTAAGAATATTGCAGAGTCTCTGAACTCTTGCCAATACTAAACCAAATATGAAATGGCTTAGAAATAAAAACTCATCATCTTCATATGTACACTCTCTTTAGGCAAGTGATAATTAAATCAGTTCATACCTCATTTCTGAACATTTTTTTCCCCATACATTCCTTTGCCAGTTCTTCCTTTGCTCATATAATGCATTCCAAAACTTTTCATTTCTGCTATAGAACAGAAGCTTTATTATATAAGTTTGTTTGTACAGAAGCAGTAGTGGGGGATACAGCAATCCTTTTTAGCATATATAGTCTCTGTTTCTAAGCAATTGCCAAAATCAGGAGAAAAACCTGAGAGAGAGAGAGAGAGAGAGAGAGAGGCAGAGAGAGACAGAGTGAGACCAAGCTCACATTCTTAATTCTCAAACTTCGTGCTGTTTTGTAATCAGCTTTTTTTCCCTTATAGTGTTAAAATATTGCCATGTGGTTAAGTATTTTTCTATAATGCTATTGATGTTTGCAGCATAATATTTCATTGTATAATTGCATAGTATAATTTATTTGTTCAATCCTTTTGGTTATTAGAATATTTCTGATTTATTATTATTACAAACAAAATTTTCAGAAATATCTTTGAGATTCATTTTTCATGGAAGGAGTTTCTTAAAGTTGTCATTATTATCACCATCCATGATTATTAAACAAATTTATACACTAATCAACAGTGCCCAAGAAAGCCCATTTTTCTGCACACACACAGCAACACTAAGTCTTTCTAATCTTTTTAATCTTTGGAAATGATAGGCCCCTGTGGTAGTTATGTTTGTGTGTCAACTTGGCTGGGCCTGGTTGAGTGGCTGGGCAGCTGGTAGTAGTTATTCCCCATGATGAGACTGGCAATAGTTCTGGTTACCTAGTGCTGCTCTAACAAGAATATACCGCAAATAGGATGGCCATAAGCAGGAGTTTATTTTTACAATTTAGAGGTTTTAAGTCTAAGTTCAAAGTGCCAGGCTCTAGGGACTGGGTGAAAGGCCCTCAACCTTGGGGTCCAGCTCTGCCTCCTACTCCTGACCCACAGGAGCTAGAGGCATTTCTTCACTCAGACAGCTGCTAGCTGCTGAGGCTGAGAAGTCTCAAGATTGACAAGTAAAAAGGCACAGTCCCAGTGTTACCAAACCACATGACAGGCCATTAACTTAAGTCCATTATAAGTCCCAAGGTTGGCAGAGCATAGCAGGCTGTTGAGCAATGATACATGCAGGGTCCAAGCGTGCCATAGGCTAGAGACCATTCTCAAAGCTTCTCCTTATATACAGGAAGTGGACCACTTCCCAAAGGCAGCTACTCAGCTGCTTGTGGTAGATCCCACCATGAAGTTGATTGCCAGTCTCATCATGGGGAATAACTACCACCAGCTGCCCAGCCACTCAACCAGGCCCAGCCAAGTTGACACACAAACAAACTACCACAGCCCCAAATGACATCTTACTGATTTTTAAATTTATATTTAATAACTGGTGAGTTTTTAAAATTCATATATTTAGTAACCATTTAAATTTTTTCTTTTATGAATGAACTTTAAGTTCTTTGCCTACTCTTCTCTTACAATATTTGCTTTTATTTTTAGATGTAAATAATTAAGACTTTTAGCAAGAATATTACTAATTTTTTACACTAACACAAGTACTCTATATTTGTCCACCAAGCCCTCCCTCCGGCAAGATATTTTGGTAAGTTCACGAAGCTAATTTTTTTATAGTGACATATAAAACAATTTGCATAGGACACTTTTGAAAGTACTTTGCTGGATGAGGGCTCAGTTGGCAAACAATTATAGAAAACACATGTTATTTATGTAAAAAATACGGAAAGAAATGTTCTGCCTCAGAACTAGCAAATATTTTATTCAAATTTTACATTGGTTCTTTGGATGGCCAGTAGTAAGATGACTTTGTGACCCTTGGTAGAACCATGCAAATAAACTACAAGTTTCTTATGTGTTATCTGCATATTTCATTGGTGATCCTCAAGATTGGAATTCCATGTCTTCTTCTTTTCTCCATATTGAAACACTTTCTCTTTTTTAAAATTTTTTTCCTACCCTGGCCTGACTAGGAGCTCTGGTGACATAGTGGTTAAGGCACTTGACTGCTAATAAGAAGGTCAGTGGTTTAAACTCACCAGCTGTTCAATGGAAGAAAGACTGGGTGATCTACTTCTGTAAAGATTTACAGCCTTGGAAACCTAACAGAAACAACTCTGTTGCAGAGTTTGATTTTGGTTTGGCTATCCTGGGCTGAGATGGCCACTGAGATTCAGTATGGAATATTATTAATGGCAGAGGTTAATATTCTACATGTGACTATGGAATATGGAAATATCACTGGGACAACCAAGGAACTGGATTTGTAATTTTATTTCATTTTATTTCTCAGTCTTGTTTCATTTTATGTGCTTCACTGCATATTTATCTGATATCACCACACCCGATAAGTGAGGATCATGCTATCTTTCAGAATAGAGAATCACCAGAAAGCATTGACATTTTTTGTCCTTTTACCCACAATTATCATTTAATCTAATATATTCTTAGGTGCATATTACTAAGTTTTTCCCAATATTTATTATTTATTATGATACATATTTGTTACAGTTGTACTGAAATTTAATTTTTACAATTTAAAATGAGTTTATAACAAAGAGAATGCAATAGACCAGTGAAGACCAATTAAATTAGATATATTTGGAGAAGAGGAAAAATTTGAAGGAGAGAAGTTGGGGAAGTACTCACACCGGATAAGGAACTGCAGTATAGAATAGAAAGGCCATGGGGTCATTTTATGAATCTGGAAAGATGTCTTGGAAGAATTGAATTTTGGAGAAGCATTTGAATGGCTCTGAAAAGGTACCTCTTTTGAAAAGGAGAAGTGGGAAAAGAAGATATTCTCCTTTGCTTGAGAGAAGAATCTAGAATCTCTGAAGCAGTGATTGAGAATATTGACTCTGATGACATAAAATAATGAAATGAAAAGCCATTGCAACCATTTTTATCCTTCAGTACATTTATTTGACCAATACTCTTCAAGGGATCATTTCATGGAAGTGATGTTGAGGTGAACACTGATTTTAAAAATTGATTTAGAGTATGAAATGTCAACTATTTCTTTCCCAAACTTTAGTTGGTTACCAAACACTATAATTATTTGCAGGCCTGCATATTATTTTATTTTTATGTACCTTTCCCTTCACCTAAATTTATATGTGAGCTCTGGTGGCATAGTGCCTAAGGTATTTGACTGCTAAGCAGAAGGCTGGCGATTCAGACCTATCAGCCACTCCTTGGAAGGAAGATTGGGAAATCTACTGTGTTAGATTGGGTTCTCTAGAGAAACACACACACACACAAAAAAACCCAGCGAGAGAGAGAGAGAGAGAAATTTATCTTAGGTAAATGGCTCACAAGCGTATAGAAGCCAACAAGTCCAAGCTGAAAAGTCAGTCTCTGGAGGAGGTGGAGCTTGCAGCCGCCTTGGTTCCCGCAAGCACAGCAGAGCCGAGAGATTCAAGCTGGCATGCAGTATATTGGTTGTTGTTTCCAATAAAAGATGAATCCGAGACCTCCAGGGTGAGCGGTGAGCCGCTCACTCAAGGAAGTCTGTAGTTCGGAATGCCGTTCTTCCAGATTGTCCTTGGAATATCATTGCAAACAGGCCACACCCCTAGGGAAACTCCCCTTGGGCAGTCCGGCCACTCAGAACTCAGTCATCTGATCCCATCATGAGAACAACCACCCACAACTGGGGTCCAGCCAAGCTGACATACAGCTCCAACTATCACATCTACTTTCATAGAGATACCACCTCAGAAACCCAAGGAGGGGTTGCTATGAGTCGGACATGACTCCAAGGTAGTGAATTGGGTTTGATTTTTTACCCTCTAGTGAGTGGTTTACCTTCCTTCACCCAATAACCACTGGTAACCATTGTAAAATATTTCTTTTTCATGAAATTCTTTTCGTGACATTGTCCAATAGTGGGGCTCATACAATATTTGTCATTTTGTGATTCACTAATTTCAGTCAGCATAATGGCCTCTAAATTCTTCCATGCTGTGAGATGTTGCACAGATTCATTTTTCTTCAGTAGTATTCCATTTTGTGTACATACCATAATTTGTTGATCCATTCCATCAATATCCATTGATGGATATTTAGGTTGTTAACATCTTTTTGCTATTGTAAATAGTGCTGTGAAGAACATGTGTGCACATGTATCAGTTTCTGTCATGGCTCTTATTTCTCTAGGATATATAACTAGAAGTGGGATCATTGGATCTTTAGGTATTTTTATTTACAGCTTTTTAAGTAAGTGTCATACCATTTTCCACAGTGGTTGCACCATTTTACAGTCCCACCAGGAGTCTATGAGGGTTCCAATCACTCCATACCTCTCCAGTATTTGTTGTTTTCTTTTTAATTGAACTTTGCTATTAATGCTTGGGTGAGATGATATCTCATTGCTGTTTTGATTTGCAACTCTTTAATGGCTAGATGGTATTTCTTCATATGTGTGTTGGCTGCCTGAATATCTTCTTTTGTGAAGTGCCAGTTCATGTCCTCTGCCCATTTTTAATTGTATTATTTGTGTTTTTGTTGTTAAATTATTGAAATTTTATATAATTTTTAGAGATTAGCCTCTTGTCTGATACTTCATTGCCACAATTTTCCCCCCCAGTCTGTGGGTTGTCTTTTGACTCTTTTGGTGAAATCTTTCAGTGTACATAAGTCTCTAATTTTCAGGAGGTCTAAGGCATGTATGAGGTCTAAGGCATGTATAGGAGCTCTGGTAGCATAGTGCCTAAGGCACTTGACTGCTCACCAGAAGGCTGGCGGTTCAAACCCACCAGCCACTCCTCGGAAGGAAGGTTGGGAAGTCCTACTTCCGTAGTGATACTGCCTCAGAAACCCAAGGAGGGGTCGCTATGAGTAGGGGCCAACTTGATGGCAAAACAACAACAACAAGGCATGTATTTTGTCTTCTGGTGTTTGTGTGTTTTTAGTTATGTTTGATGGGTATTTATGCCCTAAATTAGGGCCCCTAAGTTCGTCAGTATTTTTTCTTTAATGATCTAAATTGAGTTCATTTATGTATTTGGTGTATGGCATGAGTCTTGTTTCATTTTTCCACAAATAGATATCCACTTTTGTCCAGCATAACTTATTAAAGAGACTATATTTTCCCTGTTTATGAATTTTGACCTTTTGCCAAAGATCAGCTATCCATAGTTGGATGGATTTACTTCTGGGTTCTCCATTCTGTTCCATTGGTCTATGTGTCTGTCATTGTACCAGTATCAGACTATTTCAACTACTGTGGCTATGTAGTAGGTTTTGAGGTTGGGGAGTGCGAGACCTTCTACTTTGTACTTCTTCTCTAGTAGCAGCAGCACAGTGCACTGCTGTAGAGTTAGATCAGACTCCTAGAGACCTCTCCTTGGGTTTCCAAAGTGGTATCACTATGGAAGTAGATTACCCAATCTTCCTTCCGAGGAGTGGTTAGTGGGTTTGAACTGCCAGCCTTCTGGTTAGCAGTCATATGTCTTAGGCACTTTATCTGGGATCTATTTTTTTCCATATAAAGTTGGTAATGAATTTTTACATCTCTTTAAAGAAAGGTGATAGACTCTGGATTGGGATTGCATTATATCTGTAGATCGCTTTGGTTAGTATTGACATCTTCACAATACAATTCCAGTGATTTTCTTACTGAATTCTTTGGGATTTTCTATGTAGAAGATCATATCATCTGCAAAAAGAGATAGTTATACTTCTTTGCCAATTTGAATACCTTTTATTTCCCTTTTTTGCCTTATTGCTCTGGGAAGGATTTCCAATATTGAATGGCTGTGGTAATAAGGGGCATCTTTGTCTGGTGCTTGTTCATAAGGGAAATGCTTTCAACCTCTCCCCACTGAGGATAATGTTGCTGTTAGGTGCTGCCAAGTTGGCTTCAGCTCATCGCAACTCTATGTACAACTGAATGTAACACTGCCTAGTCGTGCATCATCCTCACAATCCTTACTATACTTGAGCCAATCATTGCAGCTACTGTGTCAATTCATCCCACTGAGGGTCATCCCCTTAGTTTCTGACACTATTTTACCAATTATTATATCCTTTTCCAGGGATTTCTCCTTCTGACATGATCAATGTACGTGAGACAAAATCTGACCATTCTTTCTTCTAAGGAGCATTTTGGCTGCACTTCCTTCAGGATAGATATGTTCATTCTTCTGGATGAATGGCTCATTCTTCTTCTTCAGTATTCTTTGCTAACACCACAGTTCAAAAGCATCAACTCTTCTTCAGTCTTTACTCATTTCCAACTTTCACATGCTTGTTGTTGTTGGAGGTGATGGAAAATATTGTGGCTTAGTCTTCAAAGTGACATCTGTGTTCCTTAGCAATTTAAAGAGATCTTTTGTAGCAGATTTGCCCAGTGCAATATGACATCTGATTCTTTGATTGTTGCTTCCATGGGTATTGATTGTGGATTCAAGAAAATGAAATCCCTGCCAAATTAAATCTTTTCTCCATTTATCATGATGTTGCTTATTTGCCCAGTAGTGAGGATTTTTGTTTTATTTACGTTGAGATGTAATCCATACTGAAGATTGTAGTCTTTGATCTTCATCAGTAACTGCTTTAAGTCATCTTCACTTTCAGCAAGCAAGGTTATGTCATCTGTATATTGCAGGTTGTTAATGAGTCTTCCTCCAATCCTGATACTACATTCTTCTTCAGATAGTTCAGTCTTGTGGATTATTTGCTCAACATACAGACTGAATAAGTATGGTGAAAGGGTACAACCCTGACACACACCTCTCCTGATTTAAACCATGCAGTATTTCCTTCCTCTATTTGAGCAACAGCCTCTAAGCCTATTTATAGGTTCCTCATGAGCACAATTAAGTATTCTAGAATTTCCATTCTTTGCAATGTTATCCTTAATTTTTTTTATAATCCACAAAGTTGAATGCATTTTCATAGTCAATAAAAACACTAGTAAACATCTTTCTGAATAATGATGACTTTTTTTGGGAAACATATATCCTTATGTGTATTGAAGAATTTCCCTTCTATTTTGTTCAGTGTTTTTATCAGAAATAGGTGTTGGATTTTGTCTAACTGCCTTTTCTGTGTCAATTGATATAATCTTTTGATGTGGTTCTTTTCCTTTATTTATGGGATGATTCACATTGATTGTTTTTCCAATGTTGAACATACCTTGCATACCTGATATGAATCCCACTTGGTCACGATTTATTTATTTATTTATTTTGGATATGTTGTTGGAGTTTAATGGCTAGGATTTTGTTGAGGAGTTTTTATTTATTTATGATCATGAGTGATGTTGGTGGTGGCCCACATTAAGTAAACTAGAAATGACAGAACTACCATAATAGATGCTGGAAGAAGAGTCAAAAGGCTAAAAAACATAGATGTGTTAGAGTGTATATAGCACATCAGTGAAGAAAAGCTCCTACTGATTATGTTCCATGGAAGAACCCGTTCACATGGGATGGATATCAATACATGTTTACAGAATTCTTAACTCTTTGGCCCTCTAATATAGTTCAAGGATACCATAGCAATGAGATCAGATGATCAAGACATGACATGTTCAAGTCATTGACAAGTATGTGTACACTTGAGAGTGAGAGTTAAACCTATTAAGTTATAGGGACTAATCACATTAGTAACTTTTATAACAGTTACATGATTTGAGACATGCTAGGACATCTTCTGCAAAGTACAAATTATTACATTTCTCAGCTCACATCACTAGGAAGAGAGAACAACGTCTGGTGTATCTTTAAGGGTTTGGGTGGAAATATATGCTAGTCTTTAATAGAATACTCATTTACCAAGTGACATGGAAGGCTACAGCTTTGAATATGGCTCAAAGGAGGAAAGAGCTCTATATAGGTCCACATTCTAGTGACAGTAATCCCGCTATCTGGGTCATATGATCCAGCAAACCTATGGTGTTAGAAGTTCCCATGGTGGAAAAAGTTGCCATGTGAGGTTTATGGTAAATTCCAATAGGAGAATTCAAACATATGCACCTGTTTCTTGAGTAAGATCATACTATCTATAATAGATAATTATGCACCATTTAAACAATACTCCTGACAGTAATGGGCCTTGCTAGATATGGAATGCCTGCTTATCTATGAGAAATCAGGTGTCTATACAGCCAGAATTTGCTATCATGAATTAAGTTCTCTCAGAATTACTGAATCGTAGAGTCAAAGGGGTTCAAGAGTAATCTGTTGTTAGATAGAAATATTGCATCCAACAGGAAGTATAAGCAAGGCCAGAAGATACAAATCAACTCCATGTACAGATACCCTATATTCCCAAATCTTCCATAGGATACTGCAGCAGCACCTTGCTCTCATCTCACACGTGTGGCTACTTTATGGTGAGGTATTACTCACCATAAGTTTTGACTAGCTGAAAGGGGAGACAAAAGTGAGAACCTAATGCATGGATAGATTTTCTTGCAATGTGGGAAAAAGCCAATAAAGGACTTCTTCTCACTACAGACTCCTTCAGATAGCAGTGTGGGGCAGTCTTCTCAATGGAAGAGGTTTGGAAGATTGAGGAGAAGGAAGTCTTTGGAAGATGCATGTACATGGACCTGGAGTGGGGAGTCAGTATGAAGATCTTTGTATCATATGTTAAATTTCACCACTGAGTTCCCTTCAAGGAAATGCCAAAGAAGAGTCAAGTGTATAGAATAGTTTAACCAGGTTATCTTAGTCATCTCCTGCAATCAGCATCCCAGTGCTAGTAATGACAGGAGTATGAATAGAGTAGTCATGGTGGTAAGGATGAAGGCCGTGCACAGGTCCAGAAACATGGATTCTACTCACCAAGTTTAGGAAGTGCTAGTTCCTACTACCCAGCCATAGAGACCAAACCAAGTCCTAGTAATCAGTCATCAGAGAAGCAGGACCATTAGAAAATACAAGATATTTTTTACAGAAATTGAATATCAAATTGTGGAGGATTCTTAACTTCTATGATCGGCTGTTGTTGCTGTGTCTAGTGATGGGACTGAAGTCTGCAGCATGGGCAGTTGAGAAAGGAGGATGACTGTAAAATGGGATAAGTAAGGGTGAACAGGAATCTTCAGGTTGACTAGGAATCTATAAGGATGGAGTCAACTTTTCCAAGTCTCTAAATTCCATAAAACTATATTTTTATATTGTAGGTGCTCTGCAGAAGCTGGCACTTTTTTTTCCACAGAGTTCCACATGTACTGGGCCTATGAATCAGAATCTTAATGGGTATGTAGCAGGAGCTGAAGGAGCTATAGGCTCAGCTGCCATGAAACAAAATCCAAATGAGTGACTAATAATCAACAAAGTGCATGAGCTCCCTGCAACAGCTTGCATAGACTGTCCATCTATAAGAAGAAGATGGCTGCTTCTTCACCCCTGTCCTCCAAATTTCACACAAAATATTCCTTGTGGCCCACACTAAGCTGGAAGTGAAGAGAATTATTGGAAATGTAGTTCCAACATAACTAGGTTTATAGAATTCAAGTCTACTAAATCTTATAAGGCTCCATCCCCTAAAATAACCAATCAGTCTCTTGGCAGTATGTTTTTTAAGTTGGATAGCTTCCAGCCTACAACGGAAACAATTCCTCTTGACTAGTATCAACACAAAGGAGCTCTGTTGGTGCAGTACCTAAAGCATTTGACTGTTAACCAGAAGGTTAATGATTCAAACCCACCAGCTACTCTGTGGAAGGAAGGTGGAGCAATCTATCTCTGTAAAGGATTACCACCTTAGGAACCCAATGGGGGTCACTGTGAGTCAGAATCAACTGGGTAGCACTGAGTTTGGATTTTTTGGTGTCAGCACATCTTCCAGGTGTGGGTTTATTTTTCCTGTTTGCAGTGCCTCACCCCTACCACTATTTGATATTTGCAGAGTATTTGATCTATCAACATGAAATCTCACATAACATTGCATTGTATAAGAGAGTCACTTAATAGTAGTGAACTTGTGGGAATGGGCAATGGAATGCCTTTTTGAAAACGCAGCTATATCACCATCTTGGAGAAGTTACCTTAAAAAGATGAGGTGCCATCTTCCATGTAAATTAATAATCATTATACATAGTTGTATCTCCAAAAATAAGAAAAACATGGACCCAGGAAGTAGAAGTGATTTGACTTACTATCATTCCCAAGAGCCCACTTGAGAAATTTGTACTCCACTTGTCCATAACTTTGCAGGTCTGAAGTATGGTTTCCAGAGAGGAAATGCTTCCACCAAGGAAGTGATATGGCTGCCATATTGTCACTTTAGATCTCTTATGCCAAGAAGCCACAGGCAAAGAAGGGTATCCTGATCATCAAGAGGCAGGTGTTTTTACCCAATGAGGACAAGGGAGAGTATCATCGTCATATAGGAAATCTGTTGAGCATCTCTTTTAATCCCCTACCCAATACAAAATGCCAAATGGTAAAGTTCAGCAGCATTGACCTGAGAAGGTCACAAAGACTAGGCAGTCAGACCCCTCAGGATGATGGTCTGGATCATCCTACCATGCAAGTCACCTATACCAGCAGAGGTGCTGGCTGATGGGGAGGGGAATAGAGAATATTAGTAGAAAAAGCTAATATTGAGCATTACTTATAACCCTAAGAGCAACATCTCGGGCAGGGGTTGTAATTAGTTCTACTAATTTTCCTCTTGTAAGTTTTTTCAGGCAAAGGAATAAAATAAACTAGAATTGTGGTAGCATAGCACCTAAGGCACTTGACTGCTAACCAGAAGGCTGGTGATTCAAACCCACCAGCCACTCCTCAGAAGGAAGGTTGGGCAATCTACTTCCGTAGTGATACTGTCTCAGAAACCCAAGAAGGGGTCGCTATGAGTCGGGTCCGACTCGATGGCACATAACAACAAAAACTACAACAACAGAATTGTGGAGGAGATGATTCTAGATGGATAAAGTAATTATATGAACAAGTGAATCTTACTAACACTAGGTGATTTTGGTGGACGATGTAGTGCACCTTCCAGATTCCGCTGCTATGAACAAGGCCCTCATTCTCCCAACTGCATTTGCTGCTGACCAAGACTCATAGCTGAGGCCCTCCCCAAGAATTCTCCTCAGTGTAAGGGAGCTGACTTATCCAATTTTATGCCCTTTCTAGGAGAAGCTTGTTTCCCATGACTGGTCCATGAAGGGGTATAAAGGTTTTATTTTAATTTGGGAAATCTCTGAAGAGCTATCTGTACTCCAGAGCTCTCTTGGTTTTGGCTGAAATCTCTAATACAACTGAATTGCAGGTAAGCTTCTCCCTCAGAGTTCAGCTTCTCCCACAGACCAGTCCTGATTTCCACATTCAATCACAGGTGTTGTTCAAGACATAATACAATCCTCAATAAACTTTTTGTATGCCAATCTCCATCTCAGACTCTGTTCCCTAGAAAAATCAATGTAAGGTAGAGAAGAGAACAAAAGAAAAGAAATACCTTGTTTTTTTGATAGAATGACTCCACACCATTAACATATAAATCATACTTGAGTTAATTTTTAACTTTAATGATGCCCCAATAAAATTTATTATTATTACTATTTTTTTTTAATTAGACAAAGAATTTAAAATTTTATATGGAAAAGGAAAAAAGCAAGACTAGCCAGGATACTACAAATGCTTATGTTGATCACCACTGCAGTCCAGTCTGTTCTAACACATGATGACTCCCTGTTTTACAGACGAGAACTACTCCGTAGGGTTTCCTTAACTGTACTCTTTATGAAAGCAGATTGTCTGGCCTTTCTACCATGTTGCCACTGGGCAGGTTTGAACTGCCAACACTTAAGTTAGCAATTGAGAGAAAATCATTTGTGCCACCCAGGGACATCCAATAGAATTAACTTTGCCAAATATTCAAAAAGAAGAACAATGAAGAGTCTTTTCCTGGAAGATAAAGTATGCTAAAAACCTCAGTAGTTATAAGAATGCAGTGGATCACATAAGTAGAACAATGGAACAAAATAGGAAATTCAGATATAGACCCAAAAGGAATAGTCATGACAAATTTTCAGAGCTACAATGTATATTTGTGCAGACTGTGCATTGCAAAACTGAAGGGAGCACCATTCACATTATCTTATATTTATACCGTAAAAAGCAGTTTTCTAACACATAACAGTAATATGTTTTGAGGCACCAGGTGAACAAATAGTGGGAATAATGTATGACATTGGTAGCATCTCAAATCAGCAGGGAAAAGACTATTGTTGTTAAGTGCCTTCAAGTGCTGTCAAGTCATCTCCAACTTATCGTGACCCTATGTACAGTAGAATGAAACACTGCCCAGTCCTGTGCCAGCTCCATGATCACCACTGTACCCAAGCCCATCGTTGTAGCCACCATGCCAATCCATCTCATTGAGGGCCTTCCTCTCCTTCATTAACCTTCCATTTTACCAAGCATGATACTCTTCTCCAGAGAACAATCTCTTCTTATAACATGACCCAAGTTGGTGAGATGAAGTCTGGCCATTCTCACTTCCAAGGACCATTCTGGCTGCACTTCTTCCAAGACAGATTTGTTAGTTCCTGTAACAGGCCATGGTACTTTCAGCATTCTTTGCCAGTACCACAACTCAAAAACATTGACTCTTCTACGATCTTCCTTATCTTTTGTACAGCTCTCACGTACATATGAGGAGATTGAAAATACCATGGCTTGTGTCATGTGCACCTTAGTCTTCAAGGAGACTTCTTTGCTCTGTAGCACTTGAAAGAGGTGATTTGCAGCTGATTTGCCCAGTGCTATATGTCATCTGATATCTTGACTGCTGCTTCCATTGGCAGCATTCCACATCATTCCACTTCCTCTTCTGAATGTAGCTTGCATTTCTGGAAGTTCTCTGTCAATATGCTGCTGTAACCGTTTTTGAATTATCTTCAGTAAGATTTTACTTGCATGTGATATTAATGATATTGTTGGATAATTTCCACATTCTGTGGGATTACTTTTCTTTGGAATGGTTACAATATGGGTCTCTTCCCTTCAGTTGGCCACACAGCTGTCTTCCAAATCTCTTAGCATACCCAAGTGAGAGCCTCCAGCACAGCATCTGTTTGTTGAAACTTCTCGATGAGTATACCATCAATTCCAGGAGACTTGTTTTTCACCACTTCCTTCAGTGCAGTGTTGAATTCTTCCTTCAATACCGTTTGTTCTTGACCATATGCCACCTCTTGAACTGGATGAACACTGACCAATTCTTTTTGGTACAGTGACTCTGTGTAATCCTTCCATCTTCTTTTGATGTTTCCTGCATCATTCAATATTTTGCCCATAGAATTTTTCAGTATTGGAACTTGAGGCTTAAATTTTTCTTCAGTTCTTTCAGCTTGAGAAATGTCGACCATGTTCATCCTTTTTGGTTTTCTAATTCCAGGTCTTTGCACATTTCATCATAATAATTGACTTTGACTTTGTCTTCTTTAGCTGCTCTTTGAATTCTTCTGTTCAGCTCTTTTTTCTTGTCATTTCTTCCATTTGCTTTAGCTACTCTCTGTTCAAAGGCAAGTTTCAGAGTCTCTTCTGACATCCATTTTGATCTTTTCTTCCTTTCCTGTCTTTTTAATGATCTTGTGATTTCATCATGGATGATGTTCTTGATGTCATCCTATAATTCCTCTGTTTTTCAGTCATTGGTGTTCAATGCATCAAATCTGTTCTTTAGATGGTCTCTAAATCCAGGAAGGATATATTCAAGGTCATATTTTGGCTCTTGTGGACTGTTTTAATTGTCTTAAACTTCAACTTGAACTTGCATATGAGCAATTGATGGTCTGTTCCACAGTTAGCTCCTAGCCTTGTTTTGGCTGAAGATATTAAGCTTCTCCATTGCCTTTTGCCATATATGTAGTTAATCTGATTCCTGCACACTCCATCTGGTAAAGCCCATATATATATCCACCAGTTGTGTTGTTGAAAAATAGTATTTGCAATGAATAAGTCATTGGCCTTGCAAAATTCTGTCATGCAATCTCCAGCGTCATGTCTATCACCAGGGCCAAATTTTATAAGTACCGGTGATTCTTCTTTGTTTCCAACTTTTGCATTCCAATCATAAGTGATAATCAGCACATCTTGATCACATGTTTGGTCAATTTCAGACTGCAGAAGTTGGTGAAAATCTCTAATTTCCTCATCTTTGGCTTTGGTGATTGGTGCATATATTTGAATAATAGGGGTATTAACTGGCTTTCCTTGTAGGTGTGGGGATATCATTCTATCACTGACAGCATTGTACTTCAGGATAGATCTTGAAACATTTTTTGTAATGATAAATGTCACACCATTCCTCTTCAATTTTTCATTTCCTGCACAGTAGATCATATGGTTATCTGATTGAAAATGATCAAAACTGGTCCATTTCAGCTCACTAATGCCTAGGATATCAATATTTATGCATTCCATTTCATTTTTGACAACTTCTAGTTTTCTTAGATTCATACTTTGTACATTCCATGTTCCAATTATCAATGGATGTTTGCAGCTATTTCTTCTCAGTTTGAGTCATGCCACATGAGCAAATGGAAGTCTCAAAAGCCTCACTTTACCCATATCATTAAGGTTGTTCTATGCTGATGAAGCAGCCCTTTCTTAGTCATTTTATGAGTGCCTTCTGACCTGAGGGGCTCATCTTCTGGTACTGTATTGGACAGTGTTTCAGGGCTATTCATAAAGTTGCACAGTAATGTATCAGACAGTGTTTCTCTGCTATTCATAAGGTTTTCCCTGGCCAATTCTTTAAAAAGTGGATGACCTCTTCCTTCTTCCAAGTCTATCTCAGTCTGGAAGCTCTGCTGATACCTGTCCACCATGGGCAACCCTGATGGCATTTGAAACACCAGTGGTACAGCCTCCAGCCTCACAGCAACACACAAGCCACCACAGTAGGACAAACTGACAGACAAGTTTGTCTCCCTTAGCTGTCCTACACCTCTCCACCCACTTCCTGGCTTTCTCCCTGCCTGTTCTGACTGTGGGCCCTGGCTTCTTCCCTCTGCTTCCTGCCTTGGGTAGGGTCATGCATATGAAGTGACTGAACACTCTGCTGTTGGAGTCACTGCATTTCCCCCTTGTTCCGGGCTCTGAGTCTGGGACACTCAGGGATCTGAGAAGAGGAAAGGAGATTCGCCTCCTTCTCCACCTCTTCCAGAACCATGTGCAGCAGCGGCTGCCACTGCTGCGCTCCTCCCCCAGCTCTCCTAAAGCCGGATGCTGCCCTATCCCTCCCCCCACCATCTTTCCCTGTGGGGAAAGACTACACAATATATAGATAACTAACTTATTCATCACTTGAAAATATGAAAATTGGAAGCTACATTTTGCATGATTTACTAGAATTAATTACAAATCAGTCATAGATATCAATATTAAAACCAAAACTATAAAATTCTTTTAGAAGAATGTGAAGAATTGTAACTAAATGTAACAAAAAGATGTTGAATCCCACTCATAACAAGAAAAATACAAATTTAAGCTACACAAATAATATTATTTATTAAATTGGCAAACATTTCAAAGTTAGGAATTGTGAGAATGTGAGAACACAGGGACTCATACGTTGTTGGTGGGAGTGTACATTTGTATAATCGCTGTGGATGTGGAGGATGATGGGGCAGTTTCTATATAAATGAGAAACTCTTGTAGCCTTTTTCATAGCAATTTGAATTCTGTTAATTTATCCTACAGCTTGAGAAGACAAAGTAAACTATTATAATGAAATGGGCAAAGACCTGGCTCCAGAAAAGAAAAAAAGAAGAACATTCTTGGCATTTCTCAAGCTGAAATAACTGAAGAAAAAAATTCAAGCTTCAAGTTGCAATATTGAAAGATTCTATGGGCAAAATATTGAATGATGCAGGAAACATCAACATAAGATGGAAGGATTACACAGAGTCACTGTACCAGAAAGAATTGGTTGATGCTCATCCACTTCAGGAGGTAGTATATGTTCAAGAACCAATGGTATTGAAGGAAAGAGTGGCAGCTACACTGCAGGAACTGGCAAAAAGAACAAGGTTCCAGAAACTGATGGAATATCCTTTGAGATGTTTCAACCAATGGGTGCAGTGCTAGAGATGCTTACACTTATGCCAAGAAATTTGGAAGACAGTTAACTGGCCAACTCACTGGAAGAAATTGATATTTCTGTCCATTCCAAAGACAAGTGATCCAACAGAATGTGGAAAGCATTGGACAATCATTAATATCACACATAAGTAAATTTTTGCTGAAGATAATTCAAAAAGGACTGCAGCAGTATATTGAAAGGGAACTTCCAGAAATGCAAGTTGGATTCAGAAGGGGACATGGGAAGAGAGATATCATTGCTGATGTCAGATGGATCTTGACTGAAAGCCAAGAATACCAAAAAGATGTTTATTTGTGTTTTATTGACTATGGTAAGACATTCAACTGTGCAGATCATAACAAATTATGAATAACATTGGAAATAATGGGAATTCCAGAGCATTTCATTATGGTCATGTGGAACCTGTACATAGACCCAGAGGCTGTCGTTCAAACATACAAGAGGATACTGCATGGTTTAAAATCAGGAAAAGTGTGCATCAGGATTGTATCCTTTAACTATACTTACTTAATCTACATGTTGAGCAAATAATCTGAGGAAGTGGACTATATGAAGAAGAACACAGCATCAGGATTGACATTAACAACCTGCACTATACTCATGAGGCAATCTTGCTTGCTGAAAGTGAAGAGGATTTGAAGCACTTACTGATGAAAATCAAAGACACAGCCTTCAGTTTGGATTATAGCTCAACACAAGATAAAAATCCTCCAATTGGACCAATAAGAAACATCATGATAAATGGAAAAAAGTTTGAAATTGTCAAGGATTTCATTTTACTGGGATCCACAGTCAATGACCATGGAAGCAGCAGTCAGGAGATCAAACGAAGTATTGCACTGGTAAAATTAGCTGCAAAAGACCTCTTTAGACTGTTAAAGAGCAAAGATGTCACTTTGAAGACTAAAGTGCACTTGACCCAAGCCATGGTTTTTTCTATCACCTCATATGCATGTGAAAGCTGGACAGTAAATAAGGAAGCCTGAAGAACTGATACCTTTGAATTGTGATGTTGGTGAAGAATACTGAAAACACCATGGACTGCCAGAAGAAAGACCAAATCTCTACTGCAGGAAATGCAGCTGAAATACTTTGCTAGAAGTCAGAATGTCCAGACATCATCTTACCTACTTTGGTCATGTTGTCAGAAGGGGCCATTTCTTGGAAAAAGATATCATTCTTGATAAAATAGAGGGTCAGCAAAAAAGAGGAAGACCCTCAGCAAGATGAATTGACACAGTTGCTGCAATGATGTATAGCAAGGATGGTGAGGATGGTGCAGGACTGGTCAGCGTTTCATTCTGTTGCACATAGAGTTGCTATGAGTAGGAATCAACTCGATGCCACCTAACAACATTTTTTTCTACAGATATACTTACACATCCAAAGCATATATGTATATGGTTATGCAAAGTAATATAGTTCGTAATATCAAACCACTAAAACTATTATACTTATGAGAATAGAGCAGTTAAATAAAATATGGTACTTTCATATATGCAGTATTAGCGTAAAAAAGAACAAGAAAGGTCTTTTGTATTAATGTGAAAACATTCATATAGGGATATGTGAAATAAAATAAAGCTCAGCAAATGTATATGGTATTCTTGTTATCTGTTTGGAGGCACACTTTTCTCGAAAAATATTTTTAGAAAATTTTTTTTTAATATATGTGTGGTTGCTGTTAGATGTCATTGAGTCACTCCTAACTCATATCAATGCTATGTACAAAATATTGACTAATTACACATTGCCCAGTACTGTACCACCCTCACAATTGTTGCTAGGTTTGAGTCCATTGTCTGTCAATTCATCTCATTGAAGGTCTTCCTCTTTTTGTCCACCTTCTGCTTTACCAAGTATGATGTCCCTTTCCAGGGGTTGGTCCCTTTTGATAACATAGCCAAAGTACATAAGACAACGTTGTGCCATCCTCAATTCTGAGGAGCATTCTGGTTATACGTCTTCTGAAAGAGATTTGATATTTAAACACATGAAAATATTTATTACCTTACCTCTCCTCCCAAAATAAAGATTTTTCCCAAGCTTTTTATTTTGGCATTTTTCAAACCTATAGAGACATGAAAAGAATACTATAGTGAACACAATAAACACCCATATATCTCCACCTTCATTCACCAGTTGTTTGCACTTTTGCCATTCTTCTGGCCAAATCATGCAAAACAATTTATTAATGACAACATTTCACTCCAAAATACTTCAGCACAAATATTCTAAAAGTAATGACATTTTCTTACATAGCCACAATACCATATCATATCTAAAATTAATGTAAATTGAATACTATTTGGTATATAACCTATATTTTATTTTCCTCAATTGCTCCAAATATATCCTGATAACTATTTTCGTTGTTGTTCCAGAATCAAATCCAGATTTATTCACTGCATTGGGATATTACGTATCTTTAGTCTATTTTATTCTAGTGTTATTGTTGCTGTTATTTGCCATCGAGTTGGACCCGACTCATAGAGACCCTTCCTTGGGTTTCTGAGGCAGTATCACTATGGAAGTAGATTGCCCAACCTTCCTTCTGAGGAGTGGCTGGTAGATTTGAACTGCCAGCCTTCTGGTTAGCAGTCAAGTGCCTTAGGCACTACACTTCTACAGCTCCATTTTAATCTAGTAGAGCTCCCCAAATACCTTTATCTGGGAAGAGTAGATGGCCTATGGACTTGTAAGTGTAGAATTTTTTGAAAGTTAGTGAAAGCTTCAATTAGGGTGATTGAGTATAGAGCCCTGTATCATGTTGAGGGAGCCTCCCAATGTCAGTATAGCAACTTTTTTCTGTGGAGACTGTTCTGGTTACCTAGTGCCACTCTGACAGGAATATACCACAAATGGGATGGCCTTAACAGGAGTTTATTCTCTTACAATTTGGATGCTTTAAGTCCAAATTTAAAGTGCTAGGCTCTAGGGCTGTGTGACAGCTCTTCGACCTTGGGGTTCAGCTCTTCCTCTTGCTCCCACCCACTGAAGCTAGAGGCATCTCTTCACTCAGGCAACTACTGGCTGCTGAGGCTAACAAGCCCAAAGTTGACAACTAAAAAGGCACAGTCCTGATGTTACTAAACCACGCTGCAGGCCATTAATTTAAGACCATTGTAAGTCCCAAGGTTGGCAGAGCATGGCAGGCTGCTGAACAATTATATGGCTACATGCATGCCTTAAGCTAAAGACCATTCCCCAAGGCTGCTGCTTATATACAGGAAGCAGACCACATCCTAAAGGCAGTTACTCAGCTGTTTGTGGTAGATCCCACCATGGAGTTGATTATCAGTCTCATCAGGTGGAATGACTACCACCAGCTGCCCAGCCACTCAACCAGGCCCAGCCAAGTTGACATACAAACATAACCACCACAGAGACATTCAGTTGCATTAGAGTAGAAAACTGTTTTCCTTCTGGGATGAAGTAAACACTGGACAGCCATCTGTACAAAAGGTGGAGGAATAGGCTGGAGTTCAATATTTCTGAATCTTCATATCACAAGCCTTTTGAGTTTTCTGGAATGAATTTACTTTGTTTACTTCCATTACCCCACATGTGTGCACTTTAGATTGTATCTTCTTCCTTCTGACTGAATCAGTTATTCCATTTCTACTTAGTTTACATATTCCAGAAGTTATCTTTTAACTGAATTTTTCTCCCTGCTGATGTCCCTTCTTTTATTTTTTAAATGCTGTGAGATTAGACTTTCCATCTTTTGTGTGTTATTTGTACTGGGATGCGTGGATCAAAGAATATGAATGTGTGTGTTTAGTCCATTTTTCACAGATAGTCTGTATTTACTTTTGAATTAGTTTTGTCCAATGCTTTTAAAGGCATCTACTTGATGTCTTGGAGCTCTGGTGATGTAGTGCCTGAGACATTTGACTGTTAACCAGAAGGTGGTGGTTCAAACCCACCAGCCACTCCTCAGAAGGAAGATTGGGCAATCTACTTCCATAGTGACACCGCCTCGGAAACCCAAAGAGGGGTCACTATGAGTCATATCTGACTCGATGGCAGTGAGTTTATTTTGGTTTTGGTATATGATATCGGCCAACAATTTCTTAGTGAAAATAGATCCATTAAAATAATGTTATTTATTTATATCACCTAAATTTACCATCCAAGTCAAGCGAAATCGCTGGCCAAATTTGGTGCATTTTTCCCTCAACTAATTCACCTACAGCTCGAAATATGAAGTGTTTTAAAGTTTTGGAACAAAATATTTGACTAATTCAAATTTTTAAATCTGTGAAGTTTTGCAATTTTTTTCCAATTATCAAAACTGCAAAGCAAGAATCATTTTTTTTTTTCCATCATTGAATATATAGATATTTATTGAAATCTTCCCAGGGATGAAGAGGAGTTTACACTACACATCAAGGTAAAAACGTGTATCATTGGCCCAAATACTTTTTCTCATAAAAATGTTGAAAACCTTCCACCATTCTCTTTACCCTCACTGTCTCTCCCCACCACTCTAAGTTCTTCCCCTTTATCATTTTCTATATAAAACTAATTGTGTCCTCTTGTGATTTAATTTTTCCTGCCATTTTCAATTTGTTTGTCTCCTTCCTGGAAGTGGGATTGAATTCCTGGGTCCCTTCTTACTTCCCTGGAGACAGGAGTGTGGTGAAGCTGGCAGTTGTGGAGTGGTGCTGAGGCCCACAGTCCCTGTGCACTCAGTTTCAGGGCCTGACTGCAGCACTGGCAAATGAAGCAGATGGAGGACGTGCTGCAGATCTTGATGTTCACCTTGATTCCAAGTTTCTCTGACTCCTCAGTTCTTGGTAATTTTATATCTTCTTAAACTCCTTCTAGATGATTGCAAGAATCCTTTTTACTCTATTTTTTTCCCAAATTTAAGTGAGTGTGCAAAGAGCTTCAAAGAGAATATTTAGTCATTTAAATAAGTTTAGAAGTGGATATAAGACATAGGTTAAAAAATGGAAGATGAGAAGAGGCAAAGGCAATGTTAAATAAGATCTCGATTTCCCTTCCCTTGAGGACATAGTTGGCAGAAAGACCACCATGTCATGGTCAGGCGTAAAGGGTCTGTCTTTAGAGAAATCATCTCTTTGGTGCTTCTGGGAGTGCCGTGGTTGAGGAGTCCAGGCAATAAGAATCCTCATTTCTGAGGCCAAAGACAAGGTCCATACATCAAGAAACTACCTCAGAACAGAGAAAAGTTTGAGTTTGTAGTTATTAAGGTAGATTAGTTGATCCAGATTAATCTATATGTCAGATTAACTACGTTTCCAACACCAGAAGTATTAACAAAACAGTTATTTGTAGACAAGTATTTTTTTTTTTCCTGCAGAGGTTTTTTTTTTTTTTTTTTTTAAATGTTGATCCATATTGAGACAAAATGACCAGATCTAATTGGATAAAACAACAATCACAGTGATCTTTAAAACAAACAAACAGTGTGGTAGCATAGTGCCTAAGGCACTTGACTGCTAATCAGGAGGCTAGTGGTTCAAACCCACCAGCCATTCCTCAGAAGGAAGAATGGGTAATCTACTTCTGTAGAGATACTGCCTCGGAAACACAAGGACGGGTCGCTATGAGTCCGGTCTGACTCCACTGCAGTGAGTTTGGTTTTTATAATTATATTCTGGAAGAATTTATCATCAAGATGTTTTATATAAAACTCATGTTCTAGCTGAATTTGATTTGGTGTATATCTTAGGTTTTTGTAGGAAAGACATTCTTACTTACTCATGACTGTACATTATCCATTGCTGTTGAGACCCTGTAGAACAGAGTAAGAACTGCTTGATAGGGTTTCTAAGTCTGTATCTTTATGCAAGGAGACTGCACATCTTTTTCCCAAAAAAGCGGCTTGTGGATTCAAACCACCGACTGTTCAGTTAGCAGATGAAGGCTTAACCACTGTGCAACCAGGGTACCTTAATTGAACTTTGATTAGTACTAATTTTTTGTTCATAGTGAAGTGTTCTTATAATGCTAAAGTTGTTGTTGTTGTTGTCTGCCATTGAGTCGGACCCAACTCATATCGACCCCTCTTTGAGTTTCCGAGGTGGTATCACTGCAGAAGTAGATTGCCCAACCTTCCTTCCCAGGAATGGCTGGTAGGTCTGGACCACCAGTCTACTGGTTAATAGTCAGGCGCCTTAGGCACTACACTAACAGAGCTTCCAATGCTAAAGTAGCTATATGAAACGACCCTAATAAACATCCATCATTAACTTTCAGGAAAAGATCAAGATGGTAAACATCACCAGAGGCAAAGTGTTAGATAGCTCAACTACATAGAAACTAATTGTTTTTCTCATGGGTTATTTCTTTTTCTTGTTTATAGTAGCAGTAATATCCTCTAGGAAAAGTCAGTAACTGGCTAAAAATAGCTGATATGCAAGCTCAGCTAAGAATGTATAGACTCTAATCTAATTTTGCTGATTGACTAAGTTAAGGGTTCTATGATTTTTTTCACAGTAAGAATGAATCTGCGTTCCATCAAAAACTGTGCCTACAAGTTGTAGGGTGTTTCAGACAGTGGGTTTGACATTATTACAAAGCCAAGAGAAGCTTGGTTCATTACTAAAATAATACTGGGAGTAAAACTGTTGCTATTTGTAATTATTGCACAAGTTCTTTGTGCTCTTTTTTAATGCAAACACATGGTGGCTATTTTAAGAAAATAAATTATCTGATAATATAGAGTAAGATTTTAAAATATTATTTATTTCTCTTTTGTTTATAAATATCTTGGTTTTCTTGTTAATTTTAAACAGCTAAGGTTTCTATCTTTATTCTTGCCTCTTTCATGCCACAGGCATTGTAGGGGGAAAAAAAAAAGGATGAGAATGTATTTGTAAATCAATAACTGCTCCAACTAGAAATTTGTCACCAATATAAATGTACTTGTGGGTAACACTAAGAATAAACTTTTTTCTAAGATGGTGATGCTGACCTTTGCACACTTTTTTTCTATTCAAGGCTGGTATCATGCTTAGTGCCAGTCCAGAACTTTGTTAGCTCGACAAAACTTTCTGATTCTATTTTCATCCTTAGTTCTTAACTCGACTCTGCTCCAACCAAGCAGATTGATAGGCTGCAGTCGTCCACACTAGACATTAATTTCCAACTCAGCAGCATCTCAGTTGCCCTTTTCTTATCCACATTCATTGCTTCTCTCAAAAAACAACTTCCAAATTCTTTTTTTTCCCAAAATAAGACCTGCTTTTACTTTACCTTTTGATCTCCTACACATTCAATTTTTCCTTTTCTTCTTGCTCATATTTATTCTATGAATAAAGCTTAAGTCATGTTTTATCAATCCCAGTTAAATTACAAAGAACATTATATTGTGTCTCTTTTATCCACTCACATGTTATTCGAAGTCCCTGGGTGTCACAAATGGAGAAGCACCTTGGAAGAAAGACCTGGTGATCTGCTTCTGAAAGGTCAAAGCTATGAAAACCCTATGGAGCACAGTTCTATGCTGACATACATGTGATTGCAATGAGTCAGAATCTATTTGACAGCAACTGGTTTGTTTCTTGTTTTAAATGTTATTCACTAGTATTCACAGTTCAATTACTTGACACATTCTGTCTGTTATGAATTGAATTGTGTCCCCCCAAAATATGTGTTACAAATCCGAAAGCTTATACCTGTGGTTATATTCCCATTTGGGATGCGTTTTCTTCGTTATGTTAATGAGGAAGTATTGTTGCAGGGTTTGTCTTAAATCAATCTCTTTTGTGATATAAAATGACAGATTAAGCAAGAAAGCCAAGAGGAAGAGGAAGATAATCACCCAGAAACTTAGGAGTGGATGCTGGAAAGAGACAAAGAACTGGTGCTGACTTTGGACTTCTAGCCTCCAAACTGTAAAAAATAAAATTTTGTTTGTTAAAGCACCCATTTGTGGTATTTCTGTTATAGTAGCACTAAGTAACAAAGATAGTCTTTAATGTAAATTTATTTCAGGGGATAATTTTTATCTATTTAGTATTGATATTCTTTACTTGAGCTGTAATAGTGTGAAGACAAAATAAAATAATTTTAATTTCCAACTTCTTGGAATACTTTGTTGTTAATTGTGGTAGCTGTGAATGGATTATTTCCAGCTATTCTGGGCATACTATCTCATCAACCTTTATTTTTCCCCTAAACTCTTCCATTTTCAACAGAGGAGCAAAGTATAGCTTACTTAATTAAAAAAAAAAAAAAAAAAAAAAAAACCCTCACTGCTGTCAAGTGGGATCTGACTCATAGAGACCCCTCCTTGGGTTTCCGAGGCAGTATCTCTACAGAAGTAGATTGCCTGATTTTCCTTCCAAGGAGTGGCTGATGGGTTTGAACCACCAGCCTTCTGGTTAGCAGTTAAATGCCTTAGGCACTGCACCACCAGAGCTCCTGTAGTTTACTTAGTATATATTTTTTGCTAAAACATTTCTTTAAATTAAAGTTGTTTTTGAGTTTAGGATAGAAGGTGAGCTAAGAATAAAGTGAAAAGCAACATCCTAAAGAGGGTTATGTGGGTAGGTAGTGTGCACATAATCATGGCTCATTCAAATAAAATCATTTGATGTTCAATCTCTTATGAAAATGGAGACAGCTGTATGGGACTGTGTGATGTTAAAAGTGACTAAAGCTTTAAGGAGAATGTGATCTGTATATTTAAATATATATTGCCTGGGAATTCCTATATGCTTAAGTACGTTTGTTGATTAAATGAATTAAAATGATGAATAAATAATATTTTATGTGTTGGTTTCTCAGAGAAGGAAAAGACAAAAAGTTCTGCAATAAGGTAAGTTTAATGTTGACAGCCACCACTCATAAAATAAACTTGGGCATGCAAAAAGAATGTGATTAAGGAAGTTCAATGCACACTGAACAAAATTAAAAAGGAATATGCAAATAAAAACTTTCTGTTATATTGTAAATCTGTGTACAATATAGAGAGATGACTTTCTGCCCTCCTTTGAGAGAAAAAAGGATAAAAGATTGAAATTGTCAAGCATTTTGATTTACTTGGATCCACAATCAATGCCAATGGAAGAAGCAGCAGTCAAGAAATTAAATGATGTACTGCATTAGGCAAATCTACTCCAAAAGACCTCTTTAAACTATATAAGAGCAAAAAGTCAATCTGAAAACTGAGGTGTGCCTTATCCAAGCACAGTATTTTCTATAGCTTCATATGGATATTTCAAGATCTGTCCTGAAATACAATGCTGTCAGTGATAGGTTAATATCCATATGCCTACAAGGAAGACTCGTTAATATGACTGTTATTCAAATTGATGCCCCAACCACCAAAGCCAAAGATGAGGAAATTGAAGAATTTTATCAGCTTTTACAGTCTGAAATTGACCAAACATGCAATCAGGATGTTGTTAATTATCACTAGTGACTGGAATGCAAAAGTTGGAAACAAAGAAGAATCACTGGTAGCTGGAAAATTTGGCCTTGGTGACAGAAATAACACTGGAACTCGTATGGTAGAATTTTGCAAGACCAACGACTTGTTCTTTGCAAACACCTTTTTGCAACAACACAAACGGAGGCTGTACATGTGGACTTCACCAGATGGAACACACAGGAATCAGATTGACTACATCTGTGGCAAGAAGTGGTGGAAAAGCTCAATATCTTCAGCCAAAACCAAGCCAGGAGCTGATTGTGGAACAGACCATCAACTGCTCATATGCAAATTCAACTTGAAGTTAAAGACGATTAAAACAAGTCCAAGAGAGCCAAAGTATGATCTTGAATATATCCCTCCTGAATTTAGAGATCATCTAAAGAATAGATTTGATGCATTGAACACCAATGATCGAAAGCCACATGAATTATGGGAAGATATCAAGAACATTATCCATGAAGAAAGCAAGAGATCACTGAAAAGACAAGAAAAGAAAAGAAGACCAAAGTGGATGACAGAAGAGACTCTGAACCTTGCCCTTGAGTGGAGAATAGCTAAAGCAAATGGAAGGAATGAAAAGGTAAAAGAGCTGAAGAGAAGATTTCAAAGAGCAGCTCGAGTAGACAAAGCCAATTACTATAATGAAATGTGAAAAGACCTGGAGTCTGAAAACCAAAAAGGAAGGACATGCTCAGCATTTCTCAAACTGAAAGAACTGAAGAAAAAATTGAAGCCTCGAGTTGCAATATTGAGAGATTCTATGGGCAAAATATTGAATGATGCAGGAAACATCAAGAGAAGATGGCAGGAATACACAGAGTCACTGTACCAAAAAGAACTGATCGATCTTCATCCATTTCAGGAAGTGGCATATGATCTAGAACCAATGGTAATGAAGGAAAAAGTCAAAGCTGCAATGAAAGAACTGGGGAAGAACAAGGCTCCGGGAATTGATGGCATACCGATTGAGATATTTCAACAAACAGATGCCCCCTTGGAGGCACTCAATCAGTTATGCCAAGAGATTTGGAAGACAGCTACCTGGCCAACTGACTGGAAGAGATCCATATTTGTGCCCATTCCACAGAAAGGTGATCCCACAATGCGAAAATTATAGAACAATATCATTAATATCACACACAAGTAAGATCTTACTGAAGATAATTCAGAAAGGTTTGCAGCAGTATATTGACAGAGAATTTCCAGAGGTTCAAGCCGGATTCAGAAGAGGACATGGAACAAGGGATATCATAGCTGTTGTCAGATGGATCTTGGCTCAAGGCAAAGAATACCAGAAAGATGTTTACTTGTGTTTTATTGACTATGCAAAGACATTTGATGGTGTGGATCATGACAAATTATGGATAACATTGAGAAGAATGGGAATTCCCAAGCACTTGATTGTACTCATGACGAATCTGTACCTTGACCAGGAGGCTGTCATTCGAACAAGGGGACACTACATGGTTTTAAAATCAAGAACGGAGTGTGTCAGGGTTGTATCCTTTCCCCACACTTATTCAATCTATATGCTGAGCAAATAATCTGAGAAGCTGGACTTTATGAAGAAAAACGTGGTATCAAGATTGGAGGAAGAATCATTAACAACCTGAGATATGCAGATGATACAACTTTGCTTGCTGAAAGTGAGGATGACTTAAGGCACCTACTGATGAAGTTTCAAGAATCCAGTCTGCAGTATGGATTACGTCTCAATATAAAGAAAACAAATATCCTCACAACTGGACCAATGAGCAGCATCACAATAAATGGAGAGAAGATTGAGGTTGTCAAAGAATTCACGTTGCTTGGTTCTACAATCGATGCCAACGGAAGCAGCAGTCAGGACATTAGATGACGTATAGCATTGGGAAAGTCAACTGTGTGCTGAGGAGCAGGGATATCTCCTTGAGGACTAAGGTGCACCTGACACAAGCCATAATATTTCCAATCTCCTTGTATGCATGTGAGAGCTGGACAGTGAATAAGGAAGACCAAAGAAGAGTTGATGCTTTTGAATTGTGGTGCTGGCGAAGAATGCTGAAAGTACCATGGACTGCTAAAAGAACTAACAGATCTGTCCTGGAGAAAGTGCAGCTAGAATGCTCCTTGGAAGCAAGAATGGCCAGACTTTGTCTCACCTATTTTGGTCATGTTGTAAGAAGGGACCATTCCCTGGAGAAGAATGTCATGCTTGGTAGGGTGGAGGGTCAACGAAAGAGGGGGAGGCCTTCAACAAGATGGATTGACACGGTGGCTGTGATGATGGGCTCAAGTATAGCAGGGATTGTGGGGCTGGCGTGGGATTGGGCAGTGTTTTGTTCTGCTATGCATGGGGTCACTATGAGTCGGAAACGACTCGACGGCACTTAACAACAACATATGGATATGAGAGCTGTACAACAAATAAGAAAAATCACGAAGAATTGATGCATTTGAATTGTGGTATTGGCAGAAAATATTCAATGTACCATGGACCCATTAAAAGAATAAACAAATGTTTCTTAGAGGAAATACTGCTGGAATGTTTCTTACAAGCATGAATGGACAAATTTTTTCTCATACTTTCATCATGTTGTCAGAAGGGTCTGGTCTCTGGTGAAGAATATCATGCAGGGTAATGTACAGAGTCAGTGAAAACCAGGAAGGCCCTCCACAAGATGGATTGACATAGTGTCTGTGATGATGGACTCAATCATGGCAACAACTGTGAGGATGTTGCAGAACCCAAGCAGTGTTTCATTCTGTTGTACATAGTGTTGCTGTGAGTCAAAACCGACTTGATGCCACCTAATAGTAATAACCTGTTGTCATTTGGAGTGTACACTCATTGCAACCCTTTTGGGACAGGCCTGGGTAACAACCCAAAAAGAGAACACAGAAGAGAAGCTAATCTGAGAATGAGGTAGCCAGTTTTTTCGAGGCAATACAAATTGTCACTGGGAGTTCATGGGCCACACATTTGGGAGGGGATCAAAGGAGACTGTGATGCAACAAGAGAATGTTGTTGAATCTCACTGAGACCCAAGATGAGGGACCTTAGGACTGGGAGGAATAGCACGGGAAATAGGGCAAAGGGAATACTTCAGATTATTGATGGAATGTCAAAAAGGGAAATGGCCTACAATGGGACACCATGGGACTATGCAGGGGCACTCAGGAAGGAAAGACTTCACAACAGGATAGGTGAGGCCCCTGCTTATGTCAGCATCTGGAACGAGATTAAGCTACCTTCCCATGCATATTATTGACTTCCTGAGATAGAAGATCCAAAAGTCCTTAATCAGCACTGGGAAAAAAAATAAGGATAACAGTGTCCCTTAGTGGTTATCAGGAGAAGATACCAAGCCCACTGACACTGGGTCAATTCTCATTCATAGCAACACTGTGGGACTCCGTGGAGCTGCCCTTGTGGTTCCAAGGTCTGTGATTCTTTTCAGAGGTGAGCTGCCACATCTTTATTCCATAGAATGGCTGGTGAATGTGGGCCCCAGTCTTTTTGTTGGAAGATGGGTGCTTGCCCACAGCACCTCTGGGGTGCCCAAACAGAAAAATATCCCACAACAGCCAGAACACAAAATTTAAATTTATAATAAATAAATAAATAACAAAATGACAAAAGTTCAACAAAAAATAGTAAAACACACAAAATCACAAGAGAAGAAGGAAAAATCAAAAGAAAGCATGGACAGGAAGAAATTTCTCCTATGGAGGGTGGGATAATGTGAGGATTTGATCATTTTCAGATTATGGTGCTAAATATGTTTAAAGGAGCAAGAAAACACATTACCATAGATCAGGAAACAAATGGAGGAACAAAATGAGAAAAGCAACAGGAAACTGAAAACATCAACAAAACAGAGAACTACTGGAGCTGAAGAATTAAACAACTGAATTAAAAAAGCAAGATAAACACTCAATAGTAGAGTTCAACAGACAAAAGATAGAAATGAGCTAGAAGACAAAATAACTGAGCTTGTCAAATCTCAAGAGAAATAAGAGAAAAGAAAAAAGAAAAGCGAACAAACCTAGAACGAAATGTGGGATTCAATTTTAAAAAATCTAACATTGGAATTATTGCAATCCCAGGACACCCTGACAACAATATAGGCACAAAAACAATTTTCCAAGAGATAATTGGAGAGAATTTCCAAGATCTGAGCCACCAACCCTCTAAATCAGGAAGCCACATGTACCCTGATTAGAAGAGATATAAAATGATCAATTTCATGCTATATCCTAATAAAATTCTTGAAAGCAAAAGAAAAGGAAAAAATTGTGAAAGCAGAAAGCAAAAAATGCAAGATAGTATAATGAGGGTCTTTCATAAGAATAAGTGCATATTTCTCCCTAGAAAATCTAAAGGCCAGAAGACAATGGAGCAACTTACATAAAATACTGAACCAAAACAATTTGTAACTAATAATTCTTTGCCCAGCAAAGTTATCATTCAAAAATGAGGGGGAAATCAAGACATTCCCAAACAAACAGAAGCTCTGGAAATTTGCCAGTACCAGACTAGCTTTACAAGTATACAAGGGAGTACTCCAAATGGAAAGGCAAGAATGTTAAATAAATACTCCTATCTATGTTGTTGTTGTTATGTGCTGTCAAGTTGGACCTGACTCATAGTGACCCCTCCTTGGATTTCTGAGGCAGTATCACTACGGAAGTAGATTGCCCAACCTTCCTTCTGAGGAAAAATAAGAGAGAGAGTGATCTCCAAAACACAAAAACAATCATAAGGACCAAGTATATTGTATTTTCAGGAGATAAACTCAATAATAAATCCCACAAACAATACAATATCACATTTGTAAGAAATAAGCACTAAACTCTTATTGAATATAAGTTGTTTATTGACGTTACTGGAGACACAGCAACTGAATTGGGATGGGAAGAAGCATATCAGGAACAGTTTTATTATGTTAAGGTTGTATGTAAACTGCAGTTTATATGTCAAACATTGTTGCAATTGTTAAGTTGTGTAATATAACATGTGTTAACCACTAAGAAATCACAAAGAAGTAACATTCAGAAGAAAAGAAAGAAGAAAGCAAAAAAGGCTCATGACAGGAAAGCGGCCAAATATAAACTAAAATGGAAAAAATTAGAATACAAAAAACCAAAGAAGATACAAAGCACTGAAAAAAATGGCAAAATGAGTGAGGTAGACACTTCATTTTCAGTGATAACCTCATGTATAAATGATCTAACTGCCTCATGTCAAAGGCAGAAAGTGGCAGAATGGATGAAAACATATGATCCACCTTTTTGTTCTCCACAAAAGGCACACTTTCAACATAAGACACAAACACAATGAAAATAAAATAATAGATAAAAATATTCCATTCAACCAGTAAACAAAAAAGTGCAGGGTAGTCATACTGCTATCACATAAAGTAGAATTTAAAGTAAAACCTATTACTAGACATATAGAAAGGCATTACATAATAATAGAAAGGATCACTCCAGCAAGAAGATGCAATAGTTATAAATATATGTCCACCTAATAGCAATACAACAAAATACATGCAACTAATATGAAAGAAGGAGCTATGGTAGCATAGAGCCTAAGGCACTTGAAAGCTAACTAGAAGGCTGGTGGTTAAAACCCACCAGCCACTCCTTGGAAGAAAGGTTGGGAAATCTACTTCCGTGGCGATACCACCTCAGAAACCCAAGGAGGGGTCTCTATGGGTCAGGTCTGACTCGATGGCACATAACAACAATATGAAAGGAGAAATAGAAAACTTCACAAAAATAATAGGAGCCTTCATTACACCACTTTCAATTAAAACCAAACTAGGCCCACTGCCATTGAGTCTATTCTAACTCATAGCAACTCTCATTGGGTTTCTGGTAAATCTTTATGGAAGTAGATTGCCCAGTCTTATTTCCATGGAGTGGCTGGTGGGTTTGAACCTCCAACCTTCTGGTTAGCAGTCAGATGCCTTAGGCACTGTGCTACAAGAGCTCCACTTTCAATTATAGACAGAATATCTGTAAAGAAGATCTCTAGAGACATTGGGAACTTAAAATAAAATCATAAGGCAATTAGACCTAATGGACATATACAGTTATGCACTGCATAATCACCAATTGGGAAATATCAGGGCACATATATATCCATGGCCTTATAAAGTTATTATAGTGTACTTTCTTATGCATAAAACATGAAAGAATTACTTCCAGATACATTAAAACATCTTTAACATAATAATACAGTAATAACAGTATTATGATGTATGCCACAAAGTAACACCTGATTGTTATTATGAACCATTGTACATACCTCAAATTTTTAATATAGTAGGTGTTGTGGAGGATGATTCTTAACTATGGTTGTGTGTAAGTTGGACGTTCATAACCCAATGACTGCCTGTATATAATATGGTATTCTCACAACATTCAAATCATACAATGTCTTATTTCAAAGATTGTATCATGGACATTTAAGTGACGCATGACTGTACATTTCACCTAGCATCAGAACAACACATATTCTTCTCCAGTGCAATGTATCCTTTTCCATAATAGATCATATGATAGGACAGAAAAGAAGTTTCAACAAATTAAAAATACTAAAATTAAACAAAGTACTTTCCCTGATCATAATGGTATGAAGCTAGAAATCCACTACAGTAAAATTAACAGAGAAAAATGTATAGAAAAGTAAATAGTACACTACTAAAAACTATCAAGTCTTAGAAAAATTCAAAACAGAAATTTTAAAAAGTCTTAGAATCAAATAGAAAAGAAAATATGTCAAAACTTGTGACACAGCAATAGCAGTACCTGGAGGGAAATTCATAGCAATAAATGCCTAAAACATCAAAGAAGAAAGATCCAAAATCATTAACTTTAACAGACATCTCGAATAAACAGAAAAGAAAGAACAATATAAGTGAACAACTTCCAGAAAAAAAAGGAAATAATAAAGATTAGAGCAGAAAGAGCTGAGCGTAATGCCTAAGGCACTTGACTCCTAACCAGAAGACTGGCAGTTCAAACTCACCAGCCACTCCTTGGAAGGAAGATAGGAAGATGGAGCAATCTACTTCCATAGCGATACTGCCTCAGAAACCCAAGGAGGGGTCACTCTGAGTTGGGTCAGACTCGATGGCACACAACAACAACAACAACAGGGCAGAAAAAAATGAAATAGAAAAACAATAGGAAAAAAATCAACAAAATGAGAAGTTGGTTTTTGAAAGGATCAATAAAATAGACAAGCCACTGGCTAGTTTGAGAAAAGAAAAACAAGAAGACATAAATAACCAAATTAACAAAAGAAATTGATGGCATTACAACCAATCCAACAGAGATAAAGAAGGGCTGTATCTAAGTACTGTGAAAAATCATACTTCAACAAATTTGAAAACCTACACAAAATGGACAAATTCCTAGAAACATAGTATCTATACAAACAAAGGTAGAAAAAATTTAACCAGACTCATTACAGTGGAAAAGATTGAGGATATCATCAAAAATTTCCACACACACACAAAAAATGTTCAGGACCAGAAAGCTACACTAGAGAATTCTACCAATGATTCAGAGAAGAGTTGATACCAATTCTATTCAATCTCAATCTTTTCAAAAACAGAGAAGAGGAAGACCATAATCAAATTCTTTCCATGAGGCCAGTAATAACCCTGATACCTGAACGAGGAAAAGGCATAACAGAAAAAGAAAATTACAGACCAATGTCCCTTATGAACACAGATGCAAAAAAAAAAAAAAAAAAATTAAATAAAATTCTAACCAACAGTCTTCAGCAACATGTTAAAATAATAATAATAAAAAACATTATCAAGTGAGGTTCATATCAGGATTACAAGGGTGGTTCAACATTGGAAAATCAGTGTAACCTATCACATGCATTAAACAAAGGAAAAGAACCATATGATCATATCAATTGATGTAGAAAAGTCATTTGATAAAGTTCAACACCCTTTGCTAATAAAAATACTCAGTAAAATAGGAACAGAATATAAATCTCTCGGAGTAATTAAGGACATTTATGCAAAACCAACAGGTAACATTATACCTAACAGAGAAAGGCTACCAGTCTTTCTTTTGAGAATAGGAATGAGACAAGGATGTCCCTTATCACAACTCTTATGAACAAGCTCTGGTAGCATTTGACTGCTAACCTGAAGTTTGGCAGTTCATACCTACCAGCCATTCTGCAGAAGGAAGAGTGGGCAGTCGACTAAAGATTTAACCACCTTGGAAACCCAAAGGGGGTCTCTATGAGTCGGAATCCACTGGCAGGCAGTGAGGGTGAGGTGTTTTTTTTATTTTATTTTTTTAATTCAACATTTGAATTGCCATAAGGCAAGACATAAGACATAAGAGCAGTAAGACAAAAAAAGAGAAAAAAGTTATCCAAATCAGAAAGCAAGAAGCAAAACTCTCTCTATTAGCAGATGACATTACCCTATATATATAGAAGACACTGAATATTCCACCCAAAAACTGCTGGAACCAGTAGAAGAATTTATTAACATTGCAGGGTAAAAGATCAACAAACAATCAGTTTGGTTCTTCTACATTGAAAAAGATTACTCCATAAATGAAATCAAGAGAACAATACAATTTACAGTACTGACAAAATACCTAAGAATTAACCTAATCAAGGTCATAAAAGACATACAATGAAAATGAAAAAAGTAGTACCACAAGAGACAAAAAGACATGTACAAAAGTGGAAAGACAACATGCTTGTTGATTGGGAGACTTAATATAGTGAACACACTTCAACCTAAAATGACCTACAGATTCAATGCAATCCTGATACGAATCTCAACAATATTTTTTTTCTGAAATGGAAAAACTAATGACCAACTACATATGGAAAGGAAAGAAACCTCAAATAGTCAAACAATGTTGAAGAAAAAGAACAAAACAGGAGGCCTTGCACCCCCTGATATCAAAACATACCATACAGCCCTTGTAATCAAAATAGCCTGGTATTCATTCATTGGTAGACTCATGGACCAGGGGAATAGAACTGAGAATGCAGAATAAAACCCAGCATCTTTGGACAGCTGATTTTTGACAGGGGTCATCAAAATCCATTCAGTGGGGGCAGAAACAGTCTCTTTAGTAAACAGTGCTGGTAAAACTGAATATCCACCTGTAGAACAGTGAAACAGGATCCATACCTCACACTATACACAAAAACTAACTCAAAATTGTTAACCTAAATGTTAAACCTACAATCATAAAATTCCTGGAAAACCATATAGGAAGAAAACTATGCAACTTAATATTTTTTAAAATAGGATAACAAATGTAACAATAAATGCACAAATAGAAGAAGACAAAATAGCTATGTGAGACACCGAAAATAAAAACTATGCTCATCAAAAGATTTTATTAAAAGTAAATAGAAAACCTACAGACTGTGAAAAAATCTTTAGAAATGACTTATATGATTAGGGTCTAAGATAAAAAAAATTATAGAAAACTGCAACAATGCAACAATAAAAAGGCAAGCCAGTCACAAAATGAGCAAAAGACATGAACAGAACTTTTACCCAAGAAGATATCCAAAGAGACAATAAATATTTGAAAAGATGTTCACTAGCATTAATTATTGTTGTTGTTGTTGTTATGTGCCATCGAGTCAAACCCGACTCATAGCGACCCCTCCTTGGGTTTCCAAGGCAGTATCACTACGGAAGTAGATTGCCCCATCTTCCTTCTGAGGAATGGCTGGTGGGTTTGAACCACCAGTCTTCTGGTTAGCAGTCAAGTGCCTTAGGCACTATGCTACCAGAGCTCCCTCCTAGTATTAACTATTAGAGAGATGCAAATCAAAAGTACAGTGAGATCCCATGTTAACCCAACTATAATAACACTGAGTTAAAAACAACCAAACAAATAACAGGAAATATTGGTGAGCAATACAAACTGCTGTGACTGGGACCACAGAAGGTTCTGGACAAAATGCTAGAAAATATAGAACAAAATTTAAAATAGTGAAAAAGACCAGACTTACTGGTAGAACCCCCAAGAGTGTGGTCTTCAGACATTCTTTGAACCTCAACCCACTGAGATCATTTTGCAACCAAAAAACAGACAGGTCTATAAGGTGAATAATAATACTTGTGAAGAATGTGTTCCTCAGAATAATCAACACTGGAGACCAAAAGGGCAGCATTTTCCCAAAAATAAAGTTCAAAGGCAAGAAGGGGCAGGAAAAATGGAAATAGTGAACCAAGAGAGGAAGCAGGGAAATGATGTTATGTTGAGAGAATTTCATCTAATGTTACAAACAAATTGTGTATAAATTGTTGAATGGAAAGCTAATTTGCTCTGTAAACTTTCAGCCAAACCACACATAGAGAAACACACAAAAATAAAATAAATGTTGACAAGGATGTGGGGTATTAGAACCCTTATCCATTGCTGGTAAGACTGTAAAATGATTCAATCACTATGGAAGATCGTATAGTGCTTTCTAAAAAACTAGAAATAGAACTACGCTATGATCCAGCTGAAGGTAATTCAGAAATGGTTGCAGCAGTACATTAACATAGAACTGCCAGAAATTTAAGCTGGATTCAGAACAGGACATGAAATGAGGGATATCACTGCTGGTTTCAGACGTATCTTGACTGACAGCAGAGAATACCAGAAATGTATTTACCTGTGTTTTATTGATTATGTAAACACATTTGACTGTGTAGATAATAAGAAATTATGGCCATCATTGTGAAGAATGGGAATTCTGCAACATATAATTCTGCTCATGTGGAATCTGTACATAGACCAAGAGTCAGTCTTTCACACAAAGCAAAGGGATTCCACGTGGATTAAAATCAAGAAATGTGTGTGTCAGGGCTGTATCTTTTCACTGTCTGTATTCAATCTATATGTCGAGCAAATAACCTGAGAAGGTGAACTAAAAAAATTAGAACACATCAGGATTGGAAGAAGCTTCACTGATAACCTGAGAAATGCAGATGTCATAACCTCGTGTATTAAAAGCAAAGAAGACTTGAAGCACTAACTGATTAAGATCAAAGACCATAGCTTTAAGTATGGGTTATTCTTACATAAAGAGAACACAAATTTTCACAACTAGACCAATAAGCAAAATCATGATAATTGGAGAAAATATTGAAGTTATCAAGGATTTCATTTTACATGGATCCACAATCAATACCCATGGAAGTAGCAGTCAAGAAGTCAAACAATCTATTTGGGAAATCTGCTGGCAAAACAACAATAACAACTGCAAAAGACCTCTTTAAAGTGTTAAAAAGCAAAAATTGCACTTTGAAAACTAAGGTGCACCTGACCTAATCCATGGTATTTTCAATCATCTCAAATGCATGTGAAGGCTGGACAATGAATAAAGAAGACCGAAGAAGAACTAATTCTTTTGAATTATAGTGTTTGTGAAGAATATTAAATATACCATGGACTGCTAGAAAAATGAAAAAATCTGTCTTGAAAGAAGTACAGCAAGAATGTTGCTTGGAAGAGAGGATAGTGAGACTTTGCCTCATATACTCTGGACATGATATCAGAAGGGACCAGTCCCTAAAGAATATCATCAAGTTTGGTAAGGTAGAGGATCAATGGAAAAGAGAAATACTCTCAATGAGATATATTGACACAGTGGCTACAACAATGGTATCAAACATAACAACAGTTGTGAGGATGGTGCAGGACAGGGCAGTGCTCTGTTATGCTGTGCATAGGATCCCTATGAATTGGAACTGACTCAACAGCACCTAACAACAACAAGAAATGATCCAGTATTTGCATACAGCATAGAGATGTAAAAATAATGATACAAATTGACATATGCACACTTACGTTCATCACTCCTTTATTCATAGTAGCAAATAAATGGAAAGAACTGAAGTCCACATCAATGAATGAATGGTTAATCCAGTTGTGGTACATACATAAAATAGAATACTGTGCAAACAAAAAAACAATGATGATTCTGTGAAACATCTTATAACATGGATGGACCTGGAGGGCATAATGCTAGTGCAATAAGCCAAGCATATAAAAATGAATATTGTATGATCCCTCTATTATGAGAGAGAGAGACAGAGACAGAGAGAGAGAGGGAGAGAGAGAGATTTATTGGTTGCTGCCAAGGAGAGGAAGGGAAGAGTAGACATTATGCTTTAGATCATAGATACTTTTTTTTTTTTTTGGTGATGGGAAAAGTGGCATTGATTGTGAATGTAGTGAGCATGGCACAGCATATAAAACATGAATCTTTGAGCACATATGAATGGGTATAGCCATATTGGTATATGTGTAGATACAGGTTTGTACATAGATGAGAAAAGATTGAAGTATCTCTAGGTTCGTATAAATACAAATATGTGTGTACAGGTACATATATATATATTCATTGAGGACACATATATGAAAACTCCTCAGACATAACCAAACACTTTCTAAGACTGATTTTCTGAGTTTGAAGGCTTACGGGGCAATTCAGTCAATTGGCATAACAGTTCACAAAAAACATCCTTTGCATCCTAGTGAATTGAGTAGCTCTGGGGTCTTAAAAGCTTGCAAGACCCAACTATGAGTCTCAATTTTCCAGGAGAAAAACAATAAGAAGGAAACCAGAAGTTAAGAGAAGGAACAAGTCTATACAAGTCAAAACCTCATCTATCTTAAGACCAAAAGAACCAGATGGTGCCCAGCTACAATCACTGACGGTTATGAGCAGGGTCACAGTTGATGGTTCTGAATAGAACAGGAGAAAAATGTGGAACAGAACTCAAAATCTTACTTTAAAAAAAAAAAAAAAAACATAGAAATGGCAGTGGTAGAGGACAGAGGACTCACTGATACTATTGTCCTGTGATACTCTTTAAACCTAGAACTGATCCTATCCCCTGAGATCACCATTTAGTGAAGTAGCAGAGTGACACACAAATTAGAGAGCATTACCTGTAAGATTGGTGCATATTTAAAAACAATCAGTATGAGACTAAAAGGTCAACAATTACTCAAAAGCAAAGATGAGAAGTTAAGGGGACAGGGAAACAAGAATACCAGAAATGGAACAAAAAAACATAATTAAAGAGAATGTTGACACATTGTGATAAATGTAATTAATAGCACAAAACAATTTGTGCAGAAATTCTCAAATCAGAACCTAATCTCCTGTGTGAGTTTTCATAAAAAATGCCATAACATTTAAAAAAAAGAAAAGGCACAAAAAACAAAAAACAACCTATGGCGGTACTCTGTAATATCATGAGTTGGAATTGACTGACAACAGCAAATTTGTTTTTTTGGTTTGGGGTTAATTTATAAGTTGTTTCCAGACATTACATGTATCTTGAATACTTATGAGGTTCTGTCTGGTACTATGGATTAATTTGAAACAGAGTACGTGGCAGTAACAGTCCTCAGAGAGAATATAATGGAAATTGAGAAAGACAGAGATGATAGTAAAGATGTCTAAAAAAACCCTCCAAACTCACTGCCAGTGAGTCGATTAGATTTATAGTGACCCCTCCTTGGGTTTATGAGGTGGTCTTTCTACGGATACCATACTACTGGATTCAGAAGAGGACGTGGAATGAGGGATATCATTGCTGATGTCAGATGGATCTTGGCTCAAAGCGAAGAACACCAGAAAGATGTTTACTTGTATTTTATTAATTATGAAAAAGTATTTGTTTGTGTGGATCATAACAAATTGTGGATAACCTTGAGAAGAATGGGAATTCCAGAACACTTAATTGTACTCATGAGGAACCTGTACATAGACTAAGAGGCTGTCGATCGAGTGGAACAAGGGGATGGACACTGCATGGTTTAAAATCAAGAAGGGAGTGTGTAAGGGTTGTCTCCTTTCACCATACTTTGTTGTTGTTGTTGTTCCCTGCCATTGAGTCATTTCTGACTCATGGTGACCCCATGCATAGCAGAACGAACCACCGCCCAATCCTGTGCAAGCTCTATGATCCTTGCTATACTTGAGCCCATTGTCACAGCCACCATGTCAATCCATCTCTTTCAAGGCCTTCCCCTCTTTTGTTGGCCCTCCACCTTACTAAACATGACATCCTTCTCCAGGGAATGGTCCCTTCTGACAACATGACCAAAATAGGTGATACAAAGTCTGGCCATTCTTGCTTCTAAGGACAGATCTGTTAGTTATTTTAGCAGTCCATGGTACTTTCAGCATTCTTCACCAGCACCACAATTCAAAAGCATCAACTCTTCTTCGGTCTTCCTTATTCATTGTCCAACTCTCACATGCATAGGAGGCAATTAGAAATATCACGGCTTGTGTCAGGCACACCTTAGTCCTCAAGGAGACATCCTTGCTCCTCAGCACTTGGAAGAGTTCCTTTGCAGCTGACCTGCCCAGTGCTACATGTCATCTAATGTCCTGACTGCTGCTTCCATTGGCATCAATTGTAGAACCAAGCAATGTGAATTCTTTGACAACCTCAATCTTTTCTCCCTTTATGATGATGCTGCTTATTGGTCCAGTTGTGAGGATTTTTTATTTCTTTATATTGAGATGTAATCCATACTGCAGACTGTATTCTTCAATCTTCATCAGTAAGTGCCTCAAGTCATCCTCACTTTCAGCAAGCAAAGTTGTATCATCAGCATATCTCAGGTTGTTGACAGATAACTTCCAGAGGTGCAAGCTCAATTTAGAAGAGGACATGGAACAAGGGATATCATAGCTGCTGTCAGATGGATCGTGGCTCAAGGCACAGAATACCAGGAAGATGTTTACTTGTGTTTTATTGACTATACAAAGGCATTTGATTGGGTAGATCATGACAAATTATGGATAACATTGAGAAGAATGAAAATTCCTGAACACTTGATTGTACTCATGAGGAACCTGTACCTTGACCAGGAGGCTATCGGTCGAATGGAAAAAGTGGACACTATATGGTCTAAAATCAAGAAAGGAGTACATCAGGGTTGTATCCTTTCCTCATACTTATTCAATCTATATGCTGAGCAAATAATCCAAGAAGCTTGACTATATGAAGAAGAACATGGCATCAGGATTGGAGGAAGACTCATTTACAATCTTCAATACACTGATGACACAACTTTGCTTGCTGAAATGAGGATGACTTGAAGCACTTACTGATGAAGATTTAAGAATAGAGACTGCAGTATGGATTACATGTCAATATAAAGAAAAGAAAAGTCCTCACAACTGGACCAATAAGCAGCATCACGATAAATGGAGAAAAGACTGAAGTTGTCCAAGACTTCATATTGCTCAGTTCTACAGTTGACACCAATGGAAGCAGCAATCAGGACATCAGACGATGTATAGTACTGGGAAATTTGGCTGCAAAGGACCTCTTTCAATTGCCGAAGAGCAAAGATGTCTCCTTGAGGACTAAGGTGGGCCTGACACAAGCCATGGTATTTTCAATCACCTCATATGCATATGTGAACTGGACAATGAATAAGAAACACTGAAGAAGAGTTGATGCTTTTGAGTTTTGGTGTTGGTGAAGAATGCTGAAAGTACTGTGGGCTGCTAAAAGAATTAATAAATCTATCCTGAAGGAAGTACAGTCAGAATGCTCCTTGGAACGAGAATGGCTAGACTTTGTTTCATCTACTTTGGTCATGTTGTCAGAAGGGACCATTCTCTGGAGAAGGATGTCATGCTTGGTAAGGTGGAGGGTCAATGAAAGAGGGGAAGGCCCTCAATGAGATGGATTGACACAGTGGCAGCAGTGATGGCCTTAAGTATAGTGAGGATCGTGGACCTGGTGCAGGACTGGGCAGTGTTTCTTTTTGTTTTTCATAGGGTTGCCATGAGTCAGAAATGACTCGACGGCATCTAACAGCAACAACAACAACATCTCTATGGAAGTATATTGCCCCATCTTCCTTCTGAGGACTGGCTGGAGGGTTTGAACCACCAGCCTTCTGGTTAAAGGTGAAATGCCTTAGGCATTCCTCCACCAGAGCTATCAAATAAGAGAAGCCAGTAATGAAATGCCACATAAATGATGCAAATAATGCAAAAGCACAATTGCAGCTATGTTGGGAAAAGGATGACATTTTGTAGGCAACTCAGGGAAAACTTGTGCACTTCAGAGTAAAAACAGCTCTCTGAAATCAAGAATTGTAAATCAGCCCCTCTAAATACCATTTTGGTGTGTAAATGATAACAGTGTCAGCTTCAGTTTCTCTGAATAAGAAGAGGGGTTATATATGAGGACTATAGGGGCAGTAGTTTGATGGCAAAAGTAATCATTCTACTGACATGTCATGGAGTCCACACTTGGCCGGAAGCACAAATGTCAATATTACTCTTATGTTGAACAAGCACAACTCAGGGCATGCAATCATAAAACCACTTTATATTGGTTTCCACTTTCCATTTAATTTGTTTCTGAGACTTCTTTCTCTCTCCCTGGCAGGTCTCATGATATTTCTTGTTGCTCGTAAATAGTAGAACATCTTATACAAGTAAAATCACAAAATGTAGGCTTATTTCAGAAATTAATATCATCAGTTGCAGGTAATATTGACAAGTCCAAACTTTATTTAAAATATAAACTTCTTTCTTTTCCCTGAAGCAGGTGGGAAATCTACCCTCAGATAAAAGAGTTGTCTTCTCACCTCATCTTATCAATTGCCATCTAATTGATTCCAACTCATGGTGAACCCATGTGGGAAGAGTTACATTACATAGGCTTTTACATACATTTACATAGGGTTTACAACATTACATAGGGTTTTCAAAGTTATAATGTTTCAGAAGTAGATCTCCAACCCCTTATTTTGAGGGGCTTCTGGGTAAGTTCGAACCACTAACCTTTCAGTTAGCAGTGAAGAACTAAACTGAATGTGCCACCCTCATCTTAGGCTTGCTTCTGTAACCCCTCCATCTGGGGCTTCTGAACCTTTGGGGTTGGTGTGTGGGAAGGGATGAGGGGGAGTGTCAGGAAATATCCTACTTGAAATTGATCTTGGAGCAGGTGTTTTAAGAAAGCTCTTTCTCTTGTCTCCCTGAGCATTTTTATGGTTTATGAGGAATCCCTGAATGATGTGCATATGGCTCAGTCCTAGTAACTGAAGACTGGAGGACTGAGTTTACCCAGAGGCACCTGGGGGGGAAAAAAACAAAACAAAACTGGTGATCTACTTCTGATAAGTATCAGTCATTGAAAATCCTACACAGCACAGTTCTATTCTGACATATGTAACCTTTTCATGAAACTGAATCCACTCCACAGCAACTCGTTTGGTTTTCTTATTTGGAGACTCTCCCTATTTCTGCTCAGGTATTTTACTTGAAGTTATTCTGGAAAGGTCAAATGCATCTCTTATTTTGATCAAGTGTTCAGAATTGCTTCGTTCTTATCCTCTGCTTCAGCTTAAGGAGACTTGGTGGTACAGTGGTTGAGCACTCAGTTGCTAACTGGAAGTTTGGTGGTTTGAACCCACCAGGAGATCCATGGGAGAAAAATGTGGCAATCTGCTTCTAGAAAGATTACAGGCCTGAAAACCCTATGGGGTGGTTCTGCTCTAGTCCTATAGGATCACTCTGAATCAAAATTGACTCAAGGATATTATTTTTTTCCTTTTTTTATAGTATGCTGTTTAAGACCATAAACTATTTAATCTTGATCAAATTAGTCAATTCATCCAAGCTCCATTTTCCTTATTTGTTTATTTATTTTTTTTAAAGAAGATTAAATGTTGATGCATATGTATGGTATTTAGCACATGACTTATAATACTGTAAGTGACCAATACATGGGAGCCATTAATATTTCTTAATTGTACAAACATTGTTCTTGACAACAATAAAATGAGACATTTTTTAAAAAAATATTTTCTGACGATAATATCATCAGAATTATCATTGACCCTTGGGATTTTAAAATAATATATAATGTGTAGTGATGTGAGTATTTGCTGAAATGTTTATTCTCCCCCATAACAAGATTGGAATGTCTTCAATATTTTATTTATTCATAGTATACAAATTTCCTTTTTCTTTTTTCACTGCTCACTATATATGAAGAGGAAAGGGAAGAGGGCTTATTAACATGCTCTGATGTATATGTCCTTTCCTACCATTGCTTTTTATAGCAAAAATATCTTTTGGTGATAGAAAGAGAGTGGTGTGAATAGGGCAACAATAAATCTGTCCTAAAGTGACTTTCCAACTGTAAATCATCATTATGTGGAGTGGCTCTCTGCTCATGGTGACACTTTATCCAATGAAGTGACCGTAAGGATTGGAAGCTATTTCTATAGCACTGGTCTCTTTGTCATGATTCATGTCTGTCCTCTTTTCAGCCTGAGCAAGTGAAAGTTTAGTTTCTGGTATTGGGGATCAAAACATGGCTGCTCTGGAGTAGTGAAGTCTCCAGATGTTACTGCACCTCCCACATCTTCAGATTTCATTATATTAAAAAATTTTGATGCAATTACTTGGTTTCAACAATTCTGCTTAAAATTGATTCTGTTTTGCATTCAAAGCTTGTGGGTATGATAGCCATAAAATAGTAAAATAATAGTTAATTCCTCAAATTACTGAAAAGTCACAAAATAATAGTTATATATGTTTCCTACACTTAGAGTGTTTTTAATTTTTTTTTCTTATAATGAGATAAATTATTTTAAATTGACTGCATATCAGTATTAGTTGAATATCAAAACTCTTTGAATAGCAATACTTTTTATTTCATTTTCAACTTTTTGTTATAAATCCAGAAAACTGTATAAAATGAATGTCCAGGTTAATGAATTAATGTAAATGAACACATTGCAACCACAACCCACGTCACGAACTAGAATTTTATCACATCCTTTGTGTGCCCTGTCCTAATCTCACCCCCTCTCTTCCCAAAATTAACTACTGTTCTGACATTTATAGCAATCACTTTCTTGAATTTCTTTACAGTTGTATCATCCAAGTGTGTGTTCCTAAAAGCTGCAGTTTAACCTTATTCAATCCTTTATTTCATGTGTTAAATTTTGTTATTCTACAGTTTACCCACCTGTTTCCCTTTCTTTTCCCTGATCATTTATTGGATGAAGAACTTAAACCTTTTGTCTTACAGAGTTTCAAAGCTTGGAAGTTTTTTTAAAAAAATAACGTTTTATTGTAGTTTGTATGAAAGTTTACAAATTAGTTTTCCATTCAATACCTTATACATATTTTATTTTGTGACATCGCTTTCAATCTCTGCAATGTAACAGCATTCTTCCCAATTTCTCCTTAGGTTTCCTGTTTCCATTCATCCTTCTTTGCTGCTTTCTGAGCTTCATTTTGGGCCAAAAGTTGCCCTTTTGATCTCACATAGTTGATTGTACTGAGAAGTACATTCCTCATGGGTGTTATTGTTCACTTTATAAGTCTCTCTATTGTTTGTCAGAAAGTTTATCCCTGGGTGTATAGCACGAGGGTGGTATCTGACCTCCTCTAACATTAAAAAGGGATTGGAGAATCAAGATCAATAGCCCAAGGCTGATTCCTATGAGGTGGAGATCAGACATGCCTCCACCCTGCACACTTTTGATCAATTCTCACACCTACAGTCCCTCCCATGATACTGTTATTTCTATGCTGGGTTTGATAATTGCTTGCAGTGACAAAACAGAAGTCACAGACAATACTTATGATTATGGGGTTTATTAGAGAAGTAACAGGTTACAATTCAAGATAAAAAATGATTCAGCCCACAGTTCCTTGATCAGGACAGCCTGTTTTCAGCAGTGTCCACATGCACACCACTCTGGCCCTTAGCCCTTTGGCCCTGCAGCCCCTTGGCCTTTGTGTGGCTTGGGGAGTAGTGGTACAAAGGCCTTAGCTCTGCCCCTAAGTACCTACAGTTACCCCACTCCACCAGTAAGCCTCAGCCTGTAGGCACCCAGCTCTAGTTCTGTATGTTGGTAAACTCAGTTACACCAAATGCCTGGAGGTACTCCACTCCGCCAGCAAGCCTCCTACCTGACAGTGCTCAGCTTTCTTGCTCCATAGTTCTGGAAGCCCATTATGCTGTCCCTTGATGGGTCTCCTGCTCAGTCTCATGACAAATCTCCTGCTGGGTCTCCTGCCAGGTCTTTTGCTGTGTCTCCTCGTTCTGCTGCCACTGTTTCTCTGCTGCTGCTTCTCACCATTTCTCATTGTCTCAGAAAAGTGTTACACCCCTCTTTCTGTCTCTTCGGTTGAAAGGTTCACCCCAGAGATCTTGAATTCAAAGGACACACTCTCCTTTCTTGATGGTAGTGAGAGCCCTCTTTCTCACCTCTAGGATGGCTCATACATGTCTTGTGGCATGGCAAAACTGATCAATCTCCACATTAGGATTCAATGTATGTTATTTGTATCGTTCTGCCCCTGCAAGGGTGCCATGTACCTTATTTACATTATTAGCAAGCTATCCAATGCCCTTGGAGGGTCTCAAGCACCTCATATTGGCATAGTCCTACTCAATCACAAATGGACAAATAATCAACATCATGACAAATGAAGAAAAGAGTGAAGATGTTAGGGATTTCATTTTACTTGGATTCACAGTCAACACTCATGGAAGTAGCAGTCAGGAAATCAGATGCCCTATTGCATGGAAAATCTGCTGCAAAAGATCTCTTTAAAGTGTTAAGATGCAAAGATGTCACTTTGAAGACTGAGGTGCACCTGATCCAAGCCATGATATTTTCAGTTGTCTCATATGTATGTGAAGGCTGGACAATGAATACGGAAGTCCAAAGAAGAGTTGATGCTTCTGAATTACGGTGTTGACAAAAAATACTGAAAATACTGTGGACTAACAGAAGAACAAATAAATCTGTTCTGAAAGATGTGCAGCTGGATGGTTCTTGTAAGTGAGAATGGCCAGACTTCATCTCACCTACTTTGGTCATGTCAGAAGATATCATTCCCTGGAGAAGGATATCATGCTTGGTAAAATACAGGGTCAGCAAAAAAGGGGGAGACCCTCAACAAGATGGATTGACATAGTGGCTGCAATGATGGCCTCAAGAATAACAAAGATTGTGAGGATGGTGCAGGACCAGGCAGTGTTTCATTATGTTGCACATAGTGTCACTGTGAGTCAGAGTGACTCAATGACACCTAACAATAGCAACTCAGTCATTTGGTGAGAGTTACAAAGACGATACCTAGAAGGAACATATTAAGTATTTAGAAACCCAAGGAGGGGTCGCTATGAGTCGGGTCTGACTCCACGGGACATAACAACAACAACAGCATAACACTAGAGGTTAGTTTAGTTCCAGATTTGAAATGTGTCTTAGGGCCACCATCTTAGAGATTCCCACCATCTCTATCAGACCAATAAGACCAAAACCAAACACACTGCCATTGAATTGATCCTGACTCATAGTGGCCCTCATTGGGTTTCCAAGGCCATAAATCTTTATGGAAGCAGACTGCCCATCTTTCTTCTGTGGAGTGGCTGAGGTTCAAACCACTGAACTTTTGGTTAGCAGCCAAATACCTTAACAACTACACCACTAGAGCTCCTTTCAGACCAATAAATCTGGTCTTTTTTATGATTTTTAACTTAGTTCTACATTTTACTTTTTCAGACTCAAGGTTGTTGATTACCTACTTAAGTTATATATGGTTAAGTCAGTTGGTCTTGGGTAGAACAGATTATCTTCCATAATACGGTTACAGTTACATAATACCTTACATCTAAAGTAATCACCATAATGCAATCTAATGTAATGTACTCAGTCATTATAAGGTGGATCCTAAGCCTAATCATCTCTGGCAGTGTGTCTCTGTGCCTATTCTGTTCTTTTTTATGAGTGACAGGTGATTAGGTTTAGCATTCACCTTACAATGGTATGACTGCATGTGAGGATCCTCTACAAACAAAGGAATATGAAGATCATCAGCACTAATCAGAAGCAGGAGAGAGGCCCCAAAAGGCATAGATGGGGCTGAGATCCTGATTTGGACTATTAGCCTCAAGAACTATGAGACCAAAAATTTATGTTCTTTGAAGGAACCCACTTGTGATATTTCTCTACGGTGGTACTAAGTAACTAAGACCCATTGAACATGTTTCTCTATCTTCTGTGTTCCCTAAATTTGGCAGCTGAATCCAGAGTACTTAATACAATCATGTCAATCCCTTTGTCAGATGTCTTTATTCAACAGGCAAAATGCCCAATTGTTTCTCTTTTTATGATTTGAACAGCTGTTGATGCTGAATGCCTAGAATCATTAACATAGGAGGTTGCAAAATTTGATGCTATGCAAATTCTATAATTCCTTTTTCATTACTAGATGGACTACTTTTGAAAAGAGAAACTTTATCTCATTTACTGTTTGGCTACCTAGTGCTTCAGCTTATGGAAAAAAGGATAATTGCTTGATTTTACAAATCATTTTAAGGTAATGAATTAGATTCCTATCATCCTCTGAAAGTACCCATTTATGTTTCATATTTTAAGATGTATATTAGATATTTGTGGTTTAAAATATTTGAGTGGGTTTCTCTCAGTTGCAATTATTATTATTGAAACAGAACTTGTTCCAACTTTGACCAGTGGGAGTCTTTTCAAGTTTATTCCTGAGTTCCTTTGACACAAACTGATAGATTTTGATAATGTCCTTGCTATCTAGTATGACAGGATACTTCAGTTTCATCTTATTTATTTTCTGCCCTAGACTTAGACTCTGCCATTTTTTAGAGAAGCCTTGGTTGTTTTAATGGAAAATGATATTTCAAGACTGCACTGTGTATCCACTAAAAACTGTCATTGTTCTTGGTTGTTAGGTCTACTTTCCATGCTTTTTTAGTGGGCTGAGCTGAGATTCATGTGTTTGTGGGTGCGTGTGCATGCACATACATTGTTGTTGTTGTTATGTATACATATATAATAAGATCATGGTACATCCAATTCATATTTAGCATTATAGAGCTCTTTTTTTCCTCCCCTATATGAATTTCATTTACATTTGGATTTCTTTTCTGCTACACCAAAAAGCCTGATTTTCAATGAGAAAAAGGATGACAGAATTAGAATATTTCATACTAAATGTACAATATCTTCAAAATAATAATACAAATATTACCACCACCAATACATAACTGAAATCATTAAAAAAATATTTACAGGTGCTCTTACCTGCAACACCCTTTTTTATTGTCATACTATTTTTTTTTTTTTTTTAAATGAGAGCATATAATGATTACATATTATCCTTTTTTTCTTTTTTCTTGCCTTCCCCTTTACCAGGTTAGTATGTGTTTATCTTCTAGTGATTTACTGTTCCTTTCTTTCCACTCCTGGTAACCATCAAAAATATTTCTTTTTCTGTGAAGCCCTTATCTTGACTTTTTACAATAGTGGTCTCATACAGTATTTGTCCTTTTGTGACTGATTAACTTCACTCAGCATAATGTCCTCTAGGTTCTTTCATGTTATATGATGTTTCACAGATTCATCATTGTTCTTTATTGTTGTTCAGTGCTCCCATATGTTTATGTACCATAGTTTGTTTAACCATTCATCTGTTGATGGGTGTTCAGATTGTGTGGGGTAGTTTAGGTTATGTGTCAAATTGGCTTGACCTGGATTTGAGTGGCTTGGCAGCTGGATATAGTTATTCCCCATGATGAGACTGGTAATCAACTCCATGGTAGAATCTACCAGAGCAGCTAAGGAATGGAGTCTGCATCCAGTATGGAAGGAGAAGCATTGGGAAAGGTCTGTGGCTTTTGGCATGCTTGAATCTGTTGTTGCTGTTGTTGTTGTTGTTATGTGCTGTTGGTTGTCTCTGACTCATAGCGACCTTTCCTTGGGTTTCTGAGGCAGTTCCACTGTGGAAGTAGGTTGCCCAATCTTCCTTCCAAGGAGTGGCTGGTGGGTTTGAATCACCAACCTTCTGATTAGCAGTCAAGTGCCTTAGGCACTATGCCACCAGAGCTACCTGCATGTAGGCAAATCATCGTTCAACAGCTTGCCATGTTTTCTGCCGATCTTGGGACTGCTAATGAACTTGAATCAGTGGCCTGCTGTGTGGTTTGGTAATAGTGGAGCTGTGCCTTTTTACTTGTCGACCTTGAATATGTCAGCCTCAGCAGCCAGTAGCTGCCTGAGTGAGAAAAGTCTCCAGCTCCAGTGAGTAAGGAGCAAGAGGCAGAGCTGAAGCCTAAGGTACAGCACCTATACCCAGCCTCTGGAGCCTGGCATTTTGATCTCAGACTTCTAACCTCCAAAAGTGTAAGAGAATAAACTCCTGTTTGATTAAGTCACCCTGTGTTAGAGTGGGTTCTCTAGAGAAACAAAAAACAGTAAAGCTTATATGTATGTGTGTGTGTGTATATATATATATAAATTTATCTTGGGAAAATGGCTCACACACTTACAGAAGCTGGCAAGTCCAAAGTTCCTGGATCAAACATCAAGCTGGAGGCTTTTCCTGGCCTTTGCAACTGCAGGGGCTGAGGAGCTCAAGGCTGGCAGGAAGTACACTGGGTGTTGACTCCAAGGAATGACAAATCCAAGATCTCCAGGCCGAATGGTGGACTGTTCACTCACAGACAGTTGTAGGCAGCACAACAGAATCCCGATCCACAGAAGAATGTCTCTCTGCCCAGGATGTCCTTGGATATACTAGAAGCAGGCCACACCCCTAGGGAAACTCCCCTTCAACAGACTGGCCACTCAGAACATAGTCATCTGATCTCATCATGCAAACAATCACACCACAACAGCTCATATCACATAGAATTGTAGTCTAGCCAAGTTGACACACAGCTCCAACTATCATAATCCACCCCTTATCGACTTGACAGTTGTACACATCTTCTTAACCATGTACAATCTCTAAATAAGGACAATTATAAAGTCATATTAGGGCCTAATGATACGTTAACACACATACAACCAAAATGCATTAACCTTATTTACATTTCACAGTTCATAACAGGAGGAAACAAAAACATTTGATGCACATATGCAATGAAGAAATATAACAATCACAGTCCTCATTTCTGCAGCTGGTCACGTTGTCGTAGCTGATATTCAGAACTACCTTCTTCCACCACCCATTCTGTATTTCCCTTGCCCTCAGCAAGCACCTCAGCTGGTCGTGGTTCTTTGCCTGGTGGGGTGACCCAAACCTTCATTCCTGAAGGGTCTGGGCCATTAGCAGTCATATCAGAATTGGGTTGCTGTAATTTTCCATTGACTTTAATCACAGGGCATGGGAGTACTAAGAGATGTCCTAAAGAATCTCCTGTATTCCAGACATATTCTTCTTTACCTCCATTGTGTAAAGCCAATCCAATTTCCCTTTGGTAATCAGGATCCATCACACAAGATAGTACAGTAATGCCCTTCTTTGTCTGTTGATGCAGAGCCATGAGGAAGCCAAAATGGCTGGGTAGCATTTTTAATTTCCAGTTCAATGCAATCAGTATTGTGTCTCCAGGTAGGACTCCCTTTGGGACTAAGATCTCCAGACCCTCAGAGCATAGGGTAGCAGGGACAGGAAGCAAAAATTTTTTGAGTGGGTCACTAGGGGTAATAGTGAGTGGTACCACTTCTGTTTCCACCTCCTGGTTTCTGGACCCGTGAATCCTGGCTATTGGAGAAACAGAACCATATATTGGACGCTGGTTGAGAGCATATACCAGCCTCCTGAAGAACATTGCCTCAACCCTTCCAGGTATTACCACCTAGCTGGTGTTGTATTTGTGTTTTCAAGAGGCCATTCCATTGTTCTATCAAGCCAGCTGCTTCAGGATGATGGGGAACGTGGTAAGACCAGTGAATTCCATGAGCATAAGCCCATTGCCACACTTCATTTGCTGTGAAATGAGTCCCTTTATCCAAAGCAATGCTGTGTGGGATACAATGATGGTGGATAAGACATTCTACAAGTCCACAGATGGTAGTTTTAGCAGAAGCATTGCATGCAGGGAAGGCGAATCCATATCCAGAATAATTATCTATTCCAGTAAGAACAAAATGCTGTCCTTTCCATGATGGAAGTGGTCCAATGTAATCAACCTGCCACCAGGGTGCTGGCTGATCACCCCAAGGAATTGTTCCATATCGTGGACTCAGTGTTGGCCTCTGCTCTTGGCAGACTGGGCATTCAGCAGTGGCGGTAGCCAAATCAGCCTTGGTAAGTGGGAGTCCATGTTGCTGAGCCCATGCATAATCTCCATTTCTGCCACCATGGCCACTTTGTTCATGAGCCTATTGAGCAATGACAGGAGTAGCTGGGGAAAAAGGATGGCTGGTTTTCACTCAATGTGTCATCTTGTCCACCTGATTGTTAAAGTCCTCCTCTGCTGAGGTCAACTTTTGGTGAGCATTCACATGAAACACAAATACATTTACTCCTTTGGCCCATTAAGAGAGATCTATCCACATACCTCTTCCCCATAGATCCTTATCACCAATCTTCCAATCATGCTCCTTCAAAGTCCCAGACCATCCAGCTAAGCCATTAGCCACAGTCCATTAATCCATATATAATCACACATCTGGCCATTTCTTGTTCCATGCAAAGTGAACAGCCATATGCACAGCTCGAAGTTCTGCCCATTGGGAGGATTTCCCTTCACCACTGTCCTTTAAGGAAGTTCCAGAAAGGGGCTGCAGTGCCACTGCTGTCCACTTTCGAGTGGTGCTTGCATATAGTGCAGAATCATCTGTA
>NW_006921633.1:6296881-6298508 GCF_000298275.1 Orycteropus afer afer | reverse complement strand
ACAGACACTTTAAGCACCATTGGATCAGCCAGATCATATGGCCCAAGTGGCAGAGCAGCCTGCATGGCAGCCTGAACCTGTTGCAGAGCCTTCTGTTGTTCTGGGCCCCACTCAAAACTAGCAGCTTTCCTAGTCACTTGATAAATAGCTTGCAGCAACACACTCAGATGAGGGATATGTTGCCTCTAAAATCCAAAGAGTCCCACCAGACATTGTGCCTCCTTTTTAGCTGTGGGTGAAGCCAAATACAATAACTTATCCTTCACTTTAGTAGGAATACCTCGACATGCCCCACACCATTGGATCCCTAGAAATTTCACTGAGGTAGAACGTGTCTGAATTTTTGTTGGGTTAATTTCCCAACCTCTAGTATGCATGTGTCTCAACAATAAGTCTAGAGTCATCGATACTTCTTCTTTACTAGATCCAATCAGCATAATGTCATCAATATAATGGACCACTGTGATGTCTTGTGGGAGGGAAAGGAGATCAAGATTCCTACAGACTAAATTATGACATAGTGCTGGGGAGTTGATATACCTCTGAGGAAGGACTGTACAAATATACTGTTGGCCTTGCCAGCTGAAGGCAAATTGCTACTGATGGTCTTTTGAAATTGGTATTGAGAAAAAGGCATTGGCCAGATCAATAGCTGCATACCAAGTACCAGGAGATATACTAATTTGCTCATGCAATAAAACCACATCAGGAATAGCAGCTGAAATTGGAGTCACCACCTGATTAAGTTTACGATAATCTACTGTCATTCTCCAAGATCAATCTGTTTTTTTGCACAGGCCAAATAGGTGAATGAAATGGGGATATGGTGGGAATCACCACCCCTACATCCTTCAAGTCCTTGATGGTGGCAGAAATCTCTGCAACCCCTCCAGGGATGTGGTACTGGCTTTTGATTTACTATTTTTGTAGGTTGAGGCAGTTCTAATGGCTTCCACTTGGCTTTTCCTACCACAATAGCCCTTACTCCACATGTCAGGGAGCCAATGTGGGAATTCTGCCAATTGCTGAGTATATCTGTTCTAATCATGCATTCTGGCACTGGGGAAATCACTACAGGATTGGTTCGGGGACCCATTGGACCCACTGTGAGACACACCTTAGCTAAGACTCTATCAATAACTTGACCTCCATATGCCCCCACTCTGACTGGTGGGCCACAATGATGCTTTGGGTCTCCTGGAATTAGTGTCAATTCAGAGCCAGTGTCCAGTAATCTCTGAAAAGTCTGATTATTTCCTTTTCCCCAATGAACAGTCACTCTCATAAAAGGCCTCAGATTCCTTTGGGGAAGGCTAGGAGAAAGACTGACATTATAGCTTTTTGGCAATGTAGTGGGTTCCTTCCTCAAAGGGACCTGGCCTCCCCTTCATTCAAGGGGTTTTGGGTCAGTAAACTGACTCAAGTCTGGGAATTAATTGAGAGGTCATGACTATATTCTGGCAATTCAATCTAGGTTGCTGTTCACATGACCTAGAATTCTTCTGTCTATACAGATCAAGTAAATATTTAGTAGGTTTGCCATGTATTTCACTACTAGGGACACCATGAGCAAGTAGCCAATGCCATAATTCCACATGTGTCAGACTATTCTGATTACTGTTCTGAC
>NW_006921633.1:6289301-6296336 GCF_000298275.1 Orycteropus afer afer | reverse complement strand
CAATAAACTCAGACTGATCCAATCTTACATTCCTTGCACCATTATCCCACACCCTCAGTAGCCATTCCCATACATATTCTCCAGGTTTCTGTCTGTACATGTTAGCAAAATCAAGTAGGTCTTTTCTGGTATAGTGTACCACCTCCTCAGTCACACTTTGTATTTCACCTTTTGGGGCTTGCTTGGACTTAACTTTAGTTATAGGTTTAGCCGCAACAATGGGTGGTTGAGGAAGTTCCTGAGAGCATTCAGGAATGTCTTCCATGGCCTCTGCCTCAGGTGATGACCCAGCAGGACCAGTTTGGCTAGTCCCATCAAACTGAGGGGAAGGGGATAATGGTTTTGCAATAATCTGTTCAGATGAGAGGGATTCAACAGAATTTACAGGCTTCATATCCTGATCTTCCTGATTATCTGTCCATGTGTTTCCATTCCAGGTTTCAGGATCCTTTTTTTTTTTTTTTTCCAATCAATGCCATCATTTTAATGTCAGACACCATTCTGGATTGACAACTTAATTGGCATTGTAATTCAGCCACCCTTATAATAAGACTCTGGGTTTGGTTTTCAGCAATATCAGCTCTGTTACCAGAAGATATAAGGCTTTCTTTCAGAGCACAACTGGAAGCACTGAAGTCTTTTATGCCATGCTTAAGCCAAGACTCAGCAGCTCTGAGCTCATCTTTCTCTTTCACCATTTTGTCTAGTGTAAGTAGGACCAACCAACCAACTTCCTTATACTCCTCATGCTGACAAAATTGCAGAAAAGTATCAAATATCCGATCACCCAGAGCATCACTTCTTACATGTACTTGATCTATTTGTGGTGCTATTTCACGTATTAATGTTGCCACCTCACGCCACAGATTAGCACGACCCTCTTTACTAATAGACGCAGGGTCACTAGTGTCTTTAGGAGTAATCAAACTGGAGAACCAATTTAGGAAGCTCATCCTTATGATTTTGCCTCTCTAGAACCACTCTCAGTACCAAATGTGTTAGACTGGGAAACAAAAACAGTAAAGCTTATATATATATGTATCTATAGAGAGAATTTATCTTGGAAAAATGGCTCACACACTTATAGAAGCTGGAAAGTCCAAAGTTCCTGGATCAAATGCCAAGCTGGAGGCTTTTCCTGGCTCTTGCGACCACAGGGGCTGAGGAGCTCAAGGCTGGCAGGAAGTACACCAGCTGTTGACTCCAACGAATGACAAATCCAAGGTCTCTAGGCCGAATGGTGGACTGTTCACTCACGGACAGTTGTTGGCAGCACCACAGAATCCTGATCCAGAGAAGAATGTCTCTCTTCCCAGGATGTCCTTGGATATACTGGAAGCAGGCCACACCCCTAGGGAAACTCCCCTTCAACAGATTGGCCAATCAGAACCAATCATGGGAACAATGACACCACAACAGCTCAAACCACACAGAATTGTGGTCCAGCCAAGTTGACCCACAGATCCAACTATCACACACCCACTTGTGCTATTTTTCTGTTAGAGCAGCAGTAAAGAACCAAAACAGATTGTTCCCATCTTTGTTTCCCTTGTGAATAGTGCTGCAATGAACATGGGTGTGCATATATCTGTTTGTGTTATGGCTCTTAGTTCCCTGGAATATATGTCTAGCAGCGAGATTGATGGATCATATGGCATTTCTATTTCCAGCTTTTTAAGGAAGTGATAACCATTTTCCACACTGGTTACATCATTTTATAGTCCCACCAGTGGTGTAAGAGGATTTCAGTCTCTCTATACCCTGACCATCATTTGCTATTTTCTGTTTTTTTTAAATTTCCTATTTGTACTTGGGTGAGATGATATCTCATTGTTCTTTTGCTTTGTATTTCATGGCTAATCATCATGAGCATTTCTCCATGTGTTATTAATTAGCTGCCTGAATGTCTTCTTTGAAGTGTCTATTCATGTCCTCTGCCTATTTTTTAATAGGATTATTTACCTTTTTGTGGTTAAAGTGTTGAAGTTTTCTATACATTTTAGAAATTAGCCCCTTGTCTGATACAATATTGTTGTCCCCAATTTTTTTCCCCAAGTAATTTTTAGGAGTTTCCAGTTATCTATTTTGTCTTCTCGTGTTTGTATGTTTTTAATTATGTTTGATGGTGTTTTTATGCCCTGAATTAATGCACCTAAGTTTGTCCCTAATTTTTTATTTGATAGTTTTTATAGTTTTAGTTTTTATGTTCAGGTTTTTGATCCAACATGGGTTTGTTTTTGTATACAGTTTGAGATATGGGTCGTGTTTCATTTTTCTGCAAATGGATATCCAGTTTGCCAGCACCATTTATTAAAGATACCATCTCTTCTCCATTTAGTGAGTTTTGGTCTTTTGTCGAAGATCAGCAGTCCATAGATGAAAGGATTTACTTCTGGCTTCTCAATTCTTTTTCATTGGCTTATGTGTCTGTGGTTGTACTTATCTTCTTTTCTTTAACCTTCAATTTTATCTCTATGTTTAATGCTGACCACTAGGCCTTATGTCAAGGTTTATGCAGTCATTTTGATTTTCTAAAGATTGTTCCCTAGGCTTCAGAAAGTGTTTATTTCTTCCTGAATGTGATAATGTTTTGTCTTTGATTTGTATTTGGAAGTTAGTTTTGCTGGGTAAAATATACTTGGCTAATCTTTCCTTTCCTTAAGTATCATAAATATGTTACTGTATTTTCTTCTTGATCAAAGTTTTACTGTCAACAACTCTGATAATCTAATTGCTAGTTTTGCCTAGAGCACAAGAGATTCTTCTTCTTTTTTTTTTTTTTTAAAGTCCAGTACTTTTACTAGAAGATGTCTTTATGTTGGTAATTCTGATTTGATAATCTCAGATATATTTTGTGCTCTTTTCATTATCTAATTTCAAGTGGGTTTTAAATGTTATGGTTTTTAGGGATATTTTCTTGAAATGTGTAACTTTGCTTTCTTGTACAGTACTCATTTTGCTATATATTTGATCTTCTTTTCTTGTCTTCAATAGTTGTCACTTTCTCTTTTTATTTATTCTCTCATTTAAATTTTTTAAAATGTTTATTTGCTCTCTTATTTATTTTAAAGCATCAACTGTTGTGTTTGTTTAGTCATGTGTTATAATTAGGCTTCATTTCTTAAATTATGTCTTAATTTTTTTCCTGAATTCTGTCACCTAATTTCTGATTTTTTTCTAGTAATGATTTATGTTATTTTGAGATCTTTTTTAAGAAATTATTTTCTCAATACTTTTACCTTATCTTGAAATTGTAAGTTGCGATTTGGTCTGCTTTGTGGCCATGACTTTCTGGAATGTTTGCAACGTTTGCAGGAATGCTAGTTTGCTCCTCAGTTTCTGTTATATTAATGCTGAATTGGATTTAACCCTTGTCCTTTTTTGTTGCTCAATTACATATGAAATTAATTTTATTAATCATTTACAAAGAGATGTGGTTCAAGATAACTTTTCTAAATTCACAAATTCTCTCCTGTTGTTATTTCATCTAGTGTTCACATATATGACCACTCATTGTTTAAGATTTCTTGGTTCTTGCACTCCCACCACTTTTCTCTTTCATTTCTATTTATTTTGTTTATATTACCTGTATCTTGCTCAATTTTTATTCTGCTCCCATTAGTTTCTCCTCAAAATGAGTCCCCATCTTGCAAGGGTGTTCTGGCTAGTTGCTTTCTAGAGTGCATAGGATTTAGTCTGTTGTATCCTTTTCACACTGTAATGTCAGCTCTTGGGCTTTCAGATGCCAAATCCTTTGGATTTTCCTACTACTGGGTTGGGTAAAAGCCCTCCCAGTTCAGCTGCTATTCTCAAAGTAGCCCACCAAGTATCCAGGAAACATCTATGTGATGTTATTTGGGTTCTCTTGAGTTTTTTGTTCCACTACATAACCAGTGGCTTCCCTCAGTTTCATCCCTCACTGATACTGACACCGTGAAGGCTTTGTGGTACTTTGTAATTTTTCTCCCCTACTTGTTTTTGAGTATGGTAATGTTATTGGACCAAATGATGGTCCCTGCCCAGTGTGAGTCAGGCCAAAATAGTTACACACCAAGATTGAGAGGAGAGAAAATTATTTATTGCAAAGCAGCAATGCAAGAAGTTAAGGGTAGTTTAGTACCCAGATCTAAACTTCCTGAGATGCCATCAAAACACAGTTTTTGTAGGTTTCAGGAGAGGGGGTTGTGCATATTCACAAAAGGTTGAGGAATTTGGGACGTGAATGTGAAATGGGTGGTGATTGGATGGGTCACATTAGTTTCCTGTTATCAGATGATAGGGACTTGGGTAGAGGGGAGAGGGTCTGCAGTTAATTTTTGTTCCTTTTGTCCTATTGTTCATGGCCAGAGTTAATTTACAAGTTGTTTCTAAAATGCATTTAGCAAGTCTATCATCTTCAGGAAGGAATGTTTTCCATTCAGTTGTTTAAGGAACTGAATATTCATTCATCTGTCCAGGGGTGGGAAAATAGTTATCCATTCCCATCTTATCTAATTATCAGTCTTAAGTGTGTGTGGGGAATTGTTGTTGTTGTTGTTAGGTGCCGTTGAGTCAGATCAGACTCATAGCGACCCCTCCCTGGGTTGTCGAGGCAGTATCACTACGGAAGTAGATTGCCCCATCTTCCTTCCGAGGAGTGGCTGGTGGGTTTGAACCGCCAGCCTTCTGGTTAGCAGTCAAGTGCCTTAGCCACTATTTGGGGTTATTTAGTTTACTTAAGTTAACTTACCTATTCTCATCCAGGTGCCAGGGTAGGGGAAATAATTTTTACTTTACTAGGTTTCAGTAAGGATGCCTTGTCATTTAGTTTTGTCATCAGTGTCATCCATGGTTTTTGTTTGTTTTACTGTCAACTTTCTCTGTCTGTTTTGATATGGAAATTTGAAGAAATTTAAAAGCATTACCAGAAATAGAAAAAAACAAAACCCATTGCTGTTGAGCAGCTTTTGACTCAGAGAAACCCTGTAGATCAGAGAACTGACCCATAGGATTTCCAAGGCTGTAATCTTTATGGAAGCAGACAGTCACATCTTTCTCTTGCAGAACAGCTGCTGAGTTCAAATTGCAGACCTGTTGGTGAACAGCTGAGTGCTTTTAACAGCTGCACTGCCAGAGCTCCCTATGCCAAAAATACCACCCTTTTAGTCCATTTTTAAACTTAACATTTACTGGAATAATTTCCTAATACCCAGATATAAAACATACATACATAATAGTTTACAACAATGTCTACCCTCCACTTGATTTTTTTTTTAAATAATGCAAATGTAGTGTTGAAAAATTTATAATACAAAAGTATATTTTTACTTTCAATCTCAGTAAGTTTCAAAAATCTGCCATCTACCAATCTTCTTCTAAAACTCTCACAATGTATTTGTACTTAGAGAAATGTTTTTGCTCATGTTGAAAACTTAAACAAGAAAGGTACCATTGGTGCATTTAATTGGCTGTTTCACATTTGGCATTAGATATATACAGACAATATGTATTTGATATCATGTTTTGAATGGTACCATGCATTTGTAAAAATATTATAAACATTGTGTGAATAACTTGAAAATCTGTAAGTGGGTTAGATATATGAATAACCAGTTTCCTGCATATTGAAACCAAGTAAAGTCAAAACTATTTTCCCCACCCTGGTTAAAAGAGATAATTAGAACCAATAGGAGCTTGGATGGGAATAGATAAGTAAACTTAATTACCCTCAACTATTTCCCCACCCCCAATAAGACTAATAGGACCCTGGTTGGAGACAGATGAGTAAATACAATAAGCTCAGTTCCTTAAGAACTGAGTGGAACAAAAAAATCTTTCCTGCTATTTCCTTAGACACAGGTGATAAACATGTTAATGTGTCTTAGAACTAAAACAACTTGAAAATTAACTCTGGCCCATGGACATGTGCAGTGGGACAGAGAGGAACAAAGTTACTGGGAACTAATACTCTCCCCTCTGCCTAAGCCCTGATCAGCTGATGACAGGAAGCTGGTATGACTCATCCTGTACGCAACACACTGGATCAAAATGCTACTGTTCCTTTAAAACGAGACAAAGGAAATTTCAGCCAATCATCAACCATCTCACACCCATATTCCTGAAATTTTTATGAATATGCATAACCCTATTCTGAAACTTACGAAACTGTAATTCAATGGTTTTTCGGGGAGTCAGATCTGGGTACAGACCCCTGCCTCCTTGCATTGCTGCTTTGCAATAAGTAATTTTCTCTCCTCTTAATCACTTGGTGTGTAAACTGTTTTGCTCTGACTGTGCACTGGGCAGGGACCCGTGTTTGGTCCTATTTCAATATCCTTTCCTTTGAATTTGGAGCCTAGGATGTTTGTAAAATAAAAGCAGCTCTCTTTTAACATTCTATAGATTTTCAGAAAAACCTTCATCAGCTCCTATCAGTTATGAGTAGGCCTGTCATGAATGCATATTTGAGACAATTGCCTTATTTAAAAAAAAAACAAAAAAACAAAAAAAAAAACTTGTAAAATGGGTTCTGATGATGCTATCTAGTGAATATTGTCTTGTATTTTGTACCTGTTATAAAAAAATAGTATAAGATTTTTTATTCTATTTTTCATCTTAAGGGTTTCCCAGTGGGTAACACAGCATTATAAATCAAACTTTCTCTTGCTCTGCTCAAATTATTTTACCCACAAATTTTGCATATTTTTTTTTTTAGTCTAAGACAGAGACTCCTGTTTTAAAGAAGTGCTCTACTTTATTACTACATTCCCATAATATGCTGCCATGTTTATAAATTACAACCAACATGTTGTTAAGTTGTTGTTGTTAAGTGCCATCGAGTCGTTTCCGACTCATAGCGACCCCATGCACAGCAGAACGAAACACTGCCCGATCCTGCGCCAGCCCCACAATCCCTGCTATACTTGAGCCCATCATCGCAGCCACTGTATCAATCCATCTTGTTGAAGGCCTCCCCTTCTTTCGTCGACCCTCCACCCTACCAAGCATGACATCCTTCTCCAGGGAATGGTCCCTTCTGACAACATGACCAAAATA
>NW_006921633.1:6287680-6288196 GCF_000298275.1 Orycteropus afer afer | reverse complement strand
CTCGCTGGGTTTTAAACACCAGAGGCTCAGCCTCAAAATTCACGTCTACATGTCACCACAGTAGGACAAACCGACAGACAAGTTTGTCCTGCTGTAGGAGACCTCACAACCAACATAGGCTTAAGTTAACACAGAATCTTTCCACTTTAATGTCAACCTTTGGTAATCAGTATAGCTTTTGTCACTTCTAAGATAAAAGTTTGCGTCATCAGTAAAAAAAAAAAAAAAAAAAAAAGACTAAGTTTGCTCACAATGTTTTATTTTAATTGAAATGAGAAAGAAGTGAGAATGTAAAACTACCTATTTCTTTGTATTGCCACTGCTTAAGGCATTCTTACAAACCTTTTTTAACATGTTAATTTTGATAATTGGTCAACTTCAGAGGGAAACTTTAAAGTTGTCTTCTTACCTTCTCTTATGGGGTATCTTCTGAGATTTTAGTGTGTCTCAAGATGTAACTCATTGCAGATATAAATATTTCTTCAAATGTGATGACTGTACGTTACAAAGAAAAAA
>NW_006921633.1:6269947-6278519 GCF_000298275.1 Orycteropus afer afer | reverse complement strand
AATAAAAAAAAAAAAAGAAAGAAAAAATTGTGAGATTTGGAGTCACATGACCCTTGACTCAATTCTGGTATATACCTACTACTTGATCTGGAGCAAATTAGCTTCCTTCTAGATTATCAGTCTACTCATCTATAAAATGAGATTAATAACATTTTACTTAAGTGTGCGTCCTGGAATTAAGACTTTGGAATATTGTAGACATTCAATAAAAGTCCCTCTTGCCTCATCATAAAGGAGCTCTTGTGATTTGGCCACTAACCAGAAAGGTCAGAGGTTTGAACCCACCAGCTGCTCCATGGAAGAAAGATGAAGCTGTTTGCTTCTGCAAACATTTACAGCCTTGGAAACCCAATGGGGCTCACTATGAGTTAGAATCGACCCAAGGCAATGAGTTTGGTTTTGGTTTTGCTTCATCAGAAGAATATATTTACCAAAGTAATGGAGAAAATATATATGGTTTGAAGTCTCCCTAGATGATTTTAATATGCTCTCAGTCCTTTTAAAGAATCATTACCAAAAGTTCTTGAATAATTTTAGCCTCTTCATCAGGGAAAGCAACTTTGCCAGGTACTCATGGCAGAACAATTTAATAAATCAATCTCTTGGATACTAGCTACAAGAATATTAAGTTGAAATTAATCATCATTAATCATTGGCATATTTGTATAAATTGACTAACATATTCATTTCTTATGTACTTTATAGTTATTTATAAACTATTATTATGATTTATTTAAATGTCACCAATGCTTATAAAAAGAAGCTATATGAGTGAGTCTTTTTTTCTAGACTTGTATTTAAAAGTAAAGTGCTTACTTTTTAATGTAGAAAACTGACTTATTGTTTTTACTTTAAGGAAACCTTTATAATTGGAAAATGTAAACTTTCAGAAAGTGGGATTTTCAAAAGCAAAGTTTCACTGGATAGCACAGACTCCGCATTGACATTATACTAATTAGATACTTGAATCACTGACACCAGCATTGCTTAGTGGTACACCATGCAGCAGCATCAAGGTCTCTGTCCTTTTGTTGACTTAAAATGTTATCCTTGAAATATCAATGTTATAAATATTAATAAAAATACTAAGAGCTTGGCAAGTGGATTCCAGGAAGACTAATGACTTGCAGTTAAATATCAAGTCATTATTCTAATGAACCTTTTACCAGGCAACAAAGATGGAACAATGCTGTAAAAACCCTTTATAAAGGTCTTCATAATGGTCTTAACAACCATTCAATTGAGACAAAATTCCATCAACTAGTTGCTTGACCTAAATAGACTGATTATTTCTGGGTGAGCTAATCAGCCTTTGGTTATCATCACACAATACCTGAAACTGTTATGGCTGACTTTTTTTTTTACTCTATTATTTGTTTGTCTTCCCAGTTTAACCTCACCCTTCACCACACACACATAAATCCATACATTAATTTGTGTGATCCAGTAACCCATGTCATTTAATTCCCAGGTAATCCAATGTGTGTCAATGTAGATACAAAAACATAACATTCAAAATAAGACACTTAAGAAGATATAGAGTAAAATACCATTTTACTGTATATTTATTAATATTATACTGTATGTTCATACATATATATTCAAATGAAAAAAATTGTGGAAGATGAATAGAAAGGATATACATACTAAGTACATAAGACTTGTGCCTAAGAAATGGTAGTTGAACAGGGCAGGCTTCAAGGAATGAAGAGGGCAAAAAACAAGGGGACATGTCATAACCAGCAGATAAGCCACAAAATGAGTAGTGCGATTGATTATCTTAATCCTATCTCAGCAAATAAAACCTAAGAGATTTGTAACTTATCTTTTCATTATGATATGAATATTTTTCAGCTTTTTTGAACCTTTGTTATGTCTAAAATGACTCTACAGTGTCTTTCAATCTTCCTGTCTTGTGTTGCATGTTCAGATGGTGGCCATCCTATGGAAGACATCACACTTCTAATCACTCCTAAAGAATCCATTTCATGTGAGCTGGCTGGGGCATAAATGATGCTGCACACTTGGGCTAATCTGAATGCCCTTGCCAGTGAAGAATGTCTTCTTACTTGTTAAGAATTGCACTGTGAATATCTTCCATCACTGAGTTTTATCTGAAATTTCATAGTTAATAGTTCATCAATCTAGCTTCCTTATTAAAACAATAGTTAATGGAAAATATTTTGCCTGGCAAACACAAGATAACATAGGAAACAGTGTGCCCCTAGTATTATAAAAACATATAAAATAATCAGCCACACACTGAACTCAGTGTGAGAGACGGTAAAGACCTTCCATGGATAAATGGAAATCTACGTAAGGATGATCCATGTCCTAAAGAGTTAGAATATCCCAGGGTGACACAAAAGATTTGCTATCGACTAGTAATCTAAAGATTGGTGATTTGAACCCTCAAACCCACACAACGGCACCACAGATGAAAGACTTGGTGATCTGCTTTCATAAACATTAAAGCCAAAATAATCCCATGGAACAGTTTTACTCTGTAATACACGGGGCTGCTATGTATGAGAATCAGCTCCTCAGAAACAGGTTTGGTTTTAGAATATATTAGTTGTTACTGTGTGCCTTCAACATGAATCTGACTCACAACCACCCAGTAGGACAGAGTAGAACTGCCTCATGGAGTTTTCTAGGCTGTAATCTTTACAGGAGTATATTACCCTGTTTTTCTCTCATGGAGCCAGCAGTAGTTTCTAAATGCCAATTTTTGGCTAGCAGCCAGGTACACCTTTGCACTGCCGTAGTTCCTTATATGTGTTACAAAGCTAGGCCATCTTAACAGTCTAAACTGATAGTCAATCTGACTGCTTATTTTTATGTTCTAAGCCATATAGTGTTCATATGATTACCTTATATTCTCTGTGTATAAAATGCACATTTTTACTCTGTAGCTGTTTGTATGAAACACCGAACTTCCAAGGGCTGAAAAAAATGGGAGGGAAAATTAGCCTATTCGTGCAGATGTATTCTTTTCACATCAAAGTCTTCCTCTGAGATCAATCAAATCAAGTAAAAGAAAATTCTCTGTAGTCAACAAAATATACAGTACATGTCTCTATTTCTTGTCAAGCACCTCAGATCTGCATGTGAGGATGGCCTAAAGCCCTGTTAACAGTCTTCAAGAAAGAAAAAAGCAGCATGAATAAAAAATTGTAAATAATTGCCCATTTCTGTAGCAAAGTTCAAACTTCTCTCTTGAAATGGAGAAACAATTCAAATAACAACATTAGGAAATGTCCTTATTTAGGGATAATTAATGGCCTTGTACTTTATTCACTGTTTATTATGTACAGTCAAATAGGGAAGGAAAATGTTAAAAGCTCAAAGGCTAATGCTACAGTGAAATGGATACAGCAGATTTATATGTGTTCAGTTTTTGTTTTGAAAAGGTGCTAATTTAAATTTCACATGTTATTTCTATTGTGCACAGCAAAGAAAAATATATATGTTATTCATGCAAGAGCTGTAGTCACTTTTTTAAGGAAAAGTTTTAACTTTGTCAAATCTATTGAGCTATCTTTTATTTAATATACTCAAATGACTGAGTTAGTTTTATATTTCAGACTTTAAGGTGGGTAGGTAATAAAAGCATCTTTATCACTCACTAATGACCCAACAATAACAAAAACTCATAATGCACAGTTATACCTAAATATTCTAAAATGTCTTAATATAATAGTATGCTAGAAAATATTGTACAATATGGAAAATGATTAACATTATTGTTACTTCAGTGGTTGATGATAGCAATTGACTAGTGAAATGGTTTCCACAAAGCTGTACTTTCCTGAATGCAATTTCAGTAACATGGGACTGTATATTCTAAGAAATATGGGAAATGTAGGAAATTGTTGCATAAATTGCTTTGACTAAAGTAGACATTGTGATGAAATATAATCTCTTCAAGTAAACAGTCATTATGCTAAGAATGGAGAAGCAATCACACAATTTAAGTGTTTTGCCTTGGCAGCTCCACTCTTATTCTATACCCTGCCTTTCCCTGGGATGATCCATTCCTGCTGTTCCACATGTCTCTGTTATAGGCAGAAAGCCAGTGCCTGTAGAAATCAAAATTGGTACAGAAAATATTGCTTTTTCTGGGAGCAGCTAAATGTGTTTGTTACTGTTATGTGCTGTTGAGTTGTTTCAAACTCATAGTGACCCTACGTACAGCAGAATGAAGCACTGCCTGGTCCTGCTTGATCCTCACAATCATTGCTATGCTTGCACCCATTGTTGAAGTCATTATGTCAATGTGGACATCTGTCTCTTTTTCTCTGACCCTCATGATATCCTTTTCCAGGGGCTGGTCACTCTTGATAACATGATCAAAGTACAGATGATGAAGCCTTATCATTCTTTCAAGACAGATTTTTTCATTTTTCTGGCAGTTCGTGAACTCAGTATTCAATATTCTTCACCAACACCATAATTAAAATGGATCAACTCCTCTTCCATTTACCTTATTCATTGTACAGCTTTCACATGCCTACGAGATGACTGAAAATACCAAGGCTTAGGTCTTGCATACCTTAGTCTTCATTTTGAAGACTTCCAATTTTCCTAGATTCATACTTCATATATTCCATGTTCTGATTAGTAACCAGTGTTTGTAGCTATTTTTTCTCATTTTGTGTAGTGCCACATCATAAAATGAAGATCCTGAAAGCTTTACTCCATCCACATCACAAAGATTGACTCTACTTGAGGAGACAGCTCTTCCCCAGTCATATTTTGAGTGCCTTCCAACCCGAGAAACTCATCTTCTGACATTACATCAGACAATAATTCACTGCTATTTGTAAGGTTTCCAGCTGTCATCTCCAACCCCCCCACCCATAAGAAGACCACCACATTCTTCTTACCAGTCTGTCTTAGTCTGGAAGCCCTACTGAAGCTATCCACCATGGGTGACCCTGCTGTTATTTGAAACACCAGTGGCATATTTTCCAGCATCACAGAAACATACAAGCCACTACTATATGACAAACTAACAGATGAGTAGTGGTTAAATGTACCTAGACCTAATTTTTTTACCTTGACTGAAAAGAGTATCACTGGACACTTAAGACAAGAATAAGATTTTTCAGATGAATAAGAATATTTTTGTCTATAAACCACATCATGCAACATAAATAAGTCCAGGAATCCCCCATTGGAAACATGCAAGGAGGGAAATTTTTGAAGAATCCACTAGTTCCATTCTTGAATAACCCTCTGGGCACTTGTGAGGCAGCCTAAGTGTAATTCCTCAATATTCTTGTGCTCAAGCCCTCAGTGCCTTCAAAATATTTCAGTTCTACACGAATGAATCTGAAAATGTACTCACAATAAGATGTCAAGACATAACTATGAAATAACATATCATTTTTAAAAATTCTCATCAAATGTCTCAACAGTTTTTTTCTTTCAAAGTGGCCACCCCATCAGTTATTTGATTACTTCAGGTATGAAAACATGAATTCCTCCAGGTCTTAACACATATTTATTTATTTATTTATTTAATCTTCAGTGGTGGTAAAAGTTGATTCCAGAGAGTAGGATTTTATTTGTAAATTGTTAAAGGTATAGGCTGCTAACTAAAAGGTTGGTGGTTTGAATCAAGCTCAAAGCTCCTCAGAAGAAAGGTTTCTGATTGTTGTTGATTATTAAAACCTTAGGAATAAAATGGATATTGATACTTCTGATTCAAGGAGATTAAAAGAAACAATGATAAAAAATTTTATCTTTCAGCTCAGAAACTAGTCCTAAAGGGAGTTCCTGTTGTTGTTGTTGTTATGTGCCGTCGAGTCAGCCCTGACTCATAGCGACCCCTCCTTGGGTTTCCGAGGCAGTATCACTACGGAAGTAGGATTGCCCAACCTTCCTTCCGAGGAGTGGCTGGTGGGTTTGAACCGCCAGCCTTCTGGTGAGCAGGCAAGTGTCTTAGCCACTATGCTACCAGAGCTCCCAAAGGGAGTTCCTAAAAAGGTTTATAAAAAAATTTTGAGAAATAGAACCCATGATCTTCAGATATAACTACTATAAAAACAAGATGAATATAGAACATTAGTATCCTTGCTTTGGAACCCCTTGATTCTTTCAACTCTCTTAAAAGAATGTTTCCATTACCTCGGTTTTGGGTCTATCACCTGGAAGATATGCTGATTCTTTTCTGGTTGAACTGTTATCCAGCATAACCAGATGATGTTCCTCCTTATGAAGTAACTGTTGAAGCATGTCAGGGGTTCCACAAGTCTACACAGCATTTAAAAATTGTTTAAATATTTAAAAAAAATCTTACTGATTTTGTGTGTGCAGGTGTGTATTTATTTTTTTAAAAATTATTGTGGTATATAATATATATGACATGAAATTTGTTGTTTTAACTATTTTTAAGCATTTAATTCAGTGACATGGATTACATTCACAGTGTTCTGCAGCCATGACCTCTACCTATTTCCAAATGTTTTTCATCACCTCAAACAGAAATACCTGTTAAGCAATAACTCTCCATTCTCCTCTTCTCTCATCCCATAAAAATTCATTGCTGTGGATTTGATTCTCACTCATAGAGACCCTATTTGACAGACTAGAACTTCCCTATAAGTTTTCCAAGTCTGTAAATCTTTATGGAAGCCAACTGCCTCATCTTTCTCCCACAGAGTGGCTGGGGTTCAAACCACTGACATTTTGGTTAGCAGCCAAATGCTTTAACCACTGTACCAACAGAGTTACTTCCCTTCAGCCCATAAACAAAGAAACAAACAAACAAACAAACTCACTGCCATTGAGTTGATTCAGACTTATAGCAACCCCATTGGGAGACGCCATTAGATTTCTGAAGCTATAAATCTTTAGAGAAGTAGACTCTATGCACTTGCCTTGTCTAGATATTTCATATTAGTGGGATCATACAATTTTTTATATATTTTATCTGGCTCATTCATAATTTCATTGATAAATGAAGAAATAACAGATAATATGTAAACTAATAAATTAACCAAAATAATCTGCCACCTTTGAGAATTCTAGGATTGATGTTGTTGCTGCGCAGGCATTTCTGGTGTACTATGGTTTTAGAATGTAACTACTACTTGAACAGTACCTGAAGTAATGCAAAAGGACTATATAATCTAGAGAAGATTATTTTCTGATTCAGAGAGTATAGAAATATTTCTCAGTCCACGCTCCGAAAATCATTACGAGTTCAAAGCATGGGAAGAGATGTTTGAAATTTTAAATAAAAAGGTGTGTAAAGGGGATATCTTTGAAAATTATTACCAAAAATAGATGTTTTCTGATAATCACTTGGCTTTGTGATGTCTGTGAATGATCACAAATAGAGGATATAGAAATGTATATTGTCTTAGGCTAGGGTTCCCAGAACGCAGAGATTAAAGCAGAGGGCTTATAAAGGAGCTCTGGTGGTATAGTGCCTAAGGAATTTGACTGCTAATTAGGAGGCTGGTGGTTCAAATGCACCAGCCACTCCTCAGAATGAAGACTGGGCAATCTACTTCTGTAGAAATACCTCCTTGGAAACCCAAGGAGAAGTTGCTATGAGTCAGAACTGACTCCAAGGCAGTGAGTTTTTTTTTTTTTTTTTAATGAGGAGTACTATCCCAAGGAGCAGTAAAGGGACAAAACAGTGAAACAGGAAAGAACAGAGGCAAAATGATGGTGCATTATTTAGTTGGCCACCCCAAGTGCTACTGATCATTAGATCCCACAACAATGTCATCTAAGAAACCCTAGAAGCTATGCCTCAAGAGAATTCATCAAGGGAAAATAGAAAATAAGTTGTCAACTAGCTTCCTTCTCTCAGGAGTTCCTGGGTTCAGATGTTAACTTACAGGTTGGAAGTTTGAGTCCATCCAGAGGCACCTTGGAAGAAAGGCCTAGTCACTTATTTCTGAAAAGTCAGCCATAGAAAACCCCACAGTGCAGAGTTCTGTTCTGACACACGTGCAGTAGCCGTGAGGTCTTGGATTCCTTCTCTCACATATCAAAGTTTCATCCCAAGAATGTAGCACTCGGCATTCTTGGCTTCCAAGGCAGAAAGTGAAAGTTTTGTGGAGAAGGCCCCGGAAAAAGCACTGTCAAGATGTGCATGAATAAAATGGCTGCGGCAAGACAAGTGAGACCTTTTAATTCTGAATTTGAATGAAAATAATCAACTATATCCTTATAAACCTGGAATGACTGTGTATTGACCTTTTAATGTGTTTTTTCTCTACCTCTTTTTCTATGCCCAGTTTGGTTTTATTTTGTATAAATGTGATCTCTTCACACCAGAGTTGTGTCTAGTCTCATGTAACAGAATGTCAACTCTAGAAAAGAAGGTTTATCATACAGACGCGAAGTTTAAGTATATCATCTATGCCACCAAAGACCTAGGCTCCTTCCATTCCCTGCTCCACACTCCTTAGTGATGGTGGTTCTAGACTTCTCAACACTACTTCTTAGTCAGGAAAAAAAAAAAAAAACAAGAAGTAAAGGAGATAGCTCATATATATGTGTATATGTCTTGTTGTTGTTGTTGTTGTTGTTAAGTGCCGTCGAGTCG
>NW_006921633.1:6264102-6265918 GCF_000298275.1 Orycteropus afer afer | reverse complement strand
CCTGTGCTTACCTTGCTCCCGAAGACCTGGTCCCTCTCAGTAGGGTAACAAGGGAAACGTGTTCAGTGCAGATCAGTGAGTAAGCACAAGCCCGCCTTGTTTCAGTGCCTATGCTTAAACTGTTAGACAAAAATATTTCATGAGCTACATTAAAATGTGTGTCACATGAGCAGACTAGAGATATAATATAAAAATTAACATTATAAAATGTAAGCACTTGTTATAATGTACTGGAAGTATATCTTACTCAAGAGTTAGGTTCTAATATTAGTCCTAAGGAGAAATTTTATACAATCAAACTCATTCAAACTGATTTAATGTTATAATATCAATCAATATAATTCCTCATATTAACGAAAAAAGAAAAATGATATGATAAACTTGATAGATGAAGAAAATTCATTTGATAAAATCCCATAACCATCCATTTAAATTTAAAACCAAAAAAAAGAAAAAAGAAAAAAGATCTCAGCCATCTAAGAATAGAAGGAACCTTCTTTAATCTGGTAAAAAAAAAAAAAATGTTATCAAACAAACAAACAAAAAAAAAACCCTACAACTAGCATCAAACTTAGCAGGATAATATTTAATACTTTCACACTGAGTTTGGGAATAAACCAAGAATGTCCATAACAACTACTTCTATTCAACGTTGTATTGGGCATCTTGCTAGTGCAGTAAAGCACAGAAAAAACTAAATAAAACAAAGAAAAATAAAAATCATAAAGATTGGAAAGAAAGACATAAAACATTAATTATTGTTGATATAATTGTGTACATACAAAATCAAAAGACTATATGAACAAAATGTTGAGGTTAATGAATTTTGTAAGTTTACAGAATCAAAGTCTACACACAAAAAAGCTATAGTAATTTTTATATATTTGGAATATAAGCAATGATATTTTTAAAATGTCATTTAAGATACCATCAGAAGCATTAAATGTGTAGGAACAAAGCTAAGGAAAGATGTGCAAAGATTATACGTTGATAACCACAAAACATTGCTGAGGAAAATTAAAGATCTTATGGAAAGATTAATTAGTGCTCAAGAATTAGAAGACTGATTTCATTTGATCTATAGATGCAGTGGGAACCAAATCAAAATCTTAGGAGGGTTTTGGTGGAAATTGACAGGATGAAACAAGGCAGTCCTGTCAAGTTCTGGCTTTCACAGGTTTCATTGTATTAACAAAAGTTCTTAATTTTGATAAAATCAAGTGTCTCACCTTTTTAAAAATGGCTATACAATCAATAAGGAAGACTGAACAATAATTGATGGATTTAAATTATTTTGCTGACAAAGAATATTAAATTTATCATGGACCGCCAGAAGAATGAAGAAATCTGTCTCAAAGGAAATACAGCCAGAACGCTCCTTACAAGCGGAGGATGGTGAGACTTCATCTCACGTACTTTGGACATGTAATCAGAAGGGACCAGTCTTTGAAGAAAAACATTATGCTGGATAAATTAGAGGGTCAATGAAAAGGAAGAAGACCTTCAATGAGATGGATTGACAAAGTGGTTGCAACAATGGATTCAGACATAGCAATGATTGTGTGGAAGGCATGGGATTGGCCAGTGTTTCATTGTGGTATACATAGGGTCACAATGTGTTGTGACTGACTGGAGAGCACAGAAAAATAACAACTTTTTACGCCAGGATTAGAGAATATTTACCTATTCAAAGGTCTTAAAAATATTTTCTTCTAGAAATTTTATTGTATTACCCTTCACATTTAGGTCTATTATAATCTCAGATTAATTTTTGTGTATGATGTGAGGTAGATATTGAAGTTTTATATATATATAT
>NW_006921633.1:6249661-6264002 GCF_000298275.1 Orycteropus afer afer | reverse complement strand
TAAAATTCAATGACATTTTTGACAAATGTATACACCTGTTTAAACAACACCTAATCAAAAATTTCCAACACTCCAGAAATTTTCTTCCTTTCAAGTCAGTGCACCTCCTCTTGGTAAAGGCCATCACTATTCTGATTTTTATGACCATATGTTAGTGTTTCTTGTTCTTAAACTTAACATAAACATAAGCAAACAGTATGTATTTTATTTATGTGTGGTTCCTTTCTCACAACATAATGTTTTTTTAAATTTTGTGGCTTCGTGCTGTCACATGTATTACTCATTTATTTCCTTTCATCACCAAGTAGTATTCCATTGTATGAATACATGTAAATTATTTAACCATTTTTTCCTGCAGATGATGATGATTATTATTACTGCTTAATCATTATGCAACAAGGGCTTCTTAGATATTGAAATTGTTGCTGTTAGGTGCTATCAAGTCAGTTCCAACTCATAGTGACCTTTGCATACAACAGAGCAAAACTTTGTTCTTCACATTTAGGTCTGTGTCGTCCTCATGATCACTGAGCCTACTGTTGTGGCAACAATGTCAATCCATTTTGTTGAGGATTTTCCTCTTTTTAACTGATGCTCTACTTTAACAAGAATAATGTCCTCCAGGAAGTAGTCCTTCCTGGTGACATGAGCAAAGTACATGAGATGAAGTCCATCCTGGCTTCTAAGAAGCATTTTGGCTGTACTTCTTCCAAGGCACATTTAATCATTCTTTTGGCAGTCACTGTATTCCATATTCTTCACAGCATCAATTGTGATGTTTGATACAAGAATTCCAGTGCACCAATTCTTATTTGGTCTTCCTTATTCATTGTCTAGCTTCTGCATGCATGTGAGGTTACTGAAAATACTATGGCTTAGGTTAGGTAAACCTCAGTCCTCAAAGTGACAGCTTTGCTTTTTAACTCTTTAAAGAGGTCTTTTACAGCAGTTTTGCCCAACACAATACATCATTTTATTTCTTTACTGTTGCTTCCACTGGGGATGATTGTGGATCCAAATAATTTGGGAATTTCATACTATAAAAACATATATGATATGACTTTGCTACAGATTTCTTGTAAGCCAAAAGTTAATGATATGCAATATTCAATTGAATGGCTATACAAATTTTTTTTATCTTTTCTCCTACTGGTAGATACTTAGGTTATTTTTGTATTGTGTAATACTGGCACAGTGGTTATTCCCTTGGATGCAGAATGAAAGGTCAGTGGTTCAAGTCTGCCAGCTGCTCCATGGGAGGAAGGTGTGGCTGTCTGCTTCCAGAAAGATAACAGCCTTAGAAACCCTGTGGAGCAGTTGTACTCTGTCCTTTAGGGTAGCTGTAAATAGGAATCAACTCAACGACAATGGGTATGATTTTTTGGCATAAAACTAAAATGATTATCTTGTCATAAGGATTTTTCACTACTCTGACTGTATTGTAGACTTATCTGAACTTCTGAATCTGGTTTTCTTTCTTCAAACCTGTAAACTTTTATAATATGTCTTATACCACTTTGGGGTAGGCCTTCCATAGATTAAAGTAATGACAATGTAATTTCATAGAAATTATCAAGTATAATTTTGATATACATATTGTATTGTGGGGTGAGATACAAAGCTACAACATTCCTCAAACCTGTGCAAGTATAACTGGAGTAAAAATCAAAGGCACTACTCCAAAATGGCTAAGTAAAATACATAAGTTTGGGTCACTATGTGTCGGGTCCAACACATAACAACAACAGCAGCAACAGAAGAAATTTAATAATAAATTCTAATTCAAGTTTTCAATTTTTTTCCTTGACTTTGAAGTATATTTTTGATGTGCAATAAAAAAATAAAACTGTTCAATAGAAAAGCCAATTAAAAGGGACTTTTGTTAAAATAAGGTAAAACTTATTTTTGTAGAATTAATCAAAAGTTAAAAATAGTAGATATTATTGCCTATGTCAACATTGAGCCAGAAAGTGAAAAACATACTGAAATTTTATCTAATGATCATCTGTATCATCCCCTCGGATCAATCTACTTCCATAGTGATACTGCTTGGAAACTCAAGGAGGGGTCGCTATGAGTTGGATCTGACTCAACAGCAGTGAGTAAGGATGTATAATTAATGTTTACTAAAAGGAATTGAATCTCAAAACCAAAAATGCTTGTTATTGATGGTCAAATATCCTATAGAGCTTCAGTCAAACTGGAATTGCTGAAATTAAATGCAACTTTTGTAAAAGTAAAGAATTAAGAAGAATGTTGTATTTGAAAACGTTTAGGGAAGTTTTTAAAGAAATGCAGTGAGCCCTTTCTTGCTATTCTCCATAATGATGGTTTTGGAAAATGTAGGATTTTTTTCTCTCTTTATTTTCCTTCCTGTTTCCTTTTCTTTATCTCTTGTTTTTTCTCCATTTCTTCCTTGATTTTGTAGATGGGATATGGTGCAGTAATTACTTAGTATGGCTCTTCTGGCCATGGTCTTTGTGACTCCCACTAGATGACTGGGTTGGACTGTGCAAATATGAGGTGTTTGTGGCCAACCAAGGGGATTGTATTGTTAGCTAATAATGTAAATAAGGTATGTCCGTATGGTGATGGGACAAATAAGGTGTATGGAACTTAACATGGGGATCGGTCATTTTTCCCATCTGGCTCCACTTTAAATGAGCCATCCCAGGGGAATAAAGGATATCTCATTACTATCAAGAAAGAAAAGACAGGAATGGAGCTTATCCTTGGACTTGAGATACCTGCACTAAGAGACAACAGAGAGATGGAAGAGAGATAGCATAGAGACAGTGGCAGCAGAAGCAACAGAACCAATAGACAAGTATGAGACAGACCAGTGGGCTTCCCAGCTCATGGAACAAGAAATCTGAATGCCTATGGGCAGGAGTCTTGCTGGTGAAGTGGGGTGACTCTCTGGGTGTCTATCTGCAGAGATAAAAGAACTTTGTAATACTTGTCCAAGAGAGGTAGAGGCTAAGGCCAGAGATAAGTGTGCCTGTGACATGGCTGTGAAAAATCTGTCCTGATTGAAGAACTGTACCTTTAGGTTTTTTCTGATTCTTAATTATAACCTGCTATTTCTCGAATAAAATCCCCTAATTAAGAGCATTGTCTGTGAGTTCTGTGTGGTCATTGCAATTAATTGAACCCAGTAGAGAGGTAGAGAGTGACATGGAAGGTCCAACTGATGTCAGAATTGGTAAAAAGTTTGGAGATAGTGGCGTGTCTGACCTCTGCCTCATAGGAATAAGCCCTGGGCTGATACTGCTGATGGTGATTCTACCTTTTCCTCCTAAATTTATAAGAGGTCAAGTGACACTGCCCCATACCATTTTTTTTTTTTTTGCACAGGGTAAACACTATTTCATCATGACTTCTTGAAAATTGTTTTATGCATTATTTCCCATCTTGAAAGTACATTATATCTTTGATCCTGTCAGAAAGTTTATGGCAAATTTTCAACTAAGAAATTGGTAAAACCTGAAAATTTGTTTGGAATGCAATTATTTGTAGTCTTAAACAAGTTTTCATTAAATATAGTGTTAAAAATATAGTTTGTTTCCTAGGCTAGACTACGAAAGCCTTTTAATTCATAGTGCCATTTATAAATTTTATCTTACAATAAAAATTAGGAGAAAGAAATTTGCTCAAATACTTCTAATTAGACAAAAACAATAAAAGATTGAAATGTTATGAGGATTTTTATTAATAATTTTTATGCCTGAAGAAATTCAATTTGATGAAATGAAGATGAGGTAGTTGTACAAATTAATAAACTCTTAATTTTGTACCAGACATACTAAGAATATTTTGTATAGAGTTTCAAGTTTCATAGCAGTTGTAAGGAGCTCTGGTGGTGTAGTGCCTAAGGCACTTGACTGCTAATCAGAAGGCTGGTGGTTCAAACCCACCAGCCACTCCTCAGAAGGAAGATGGGGCAATCTACTGCCGTAGCGATACTGCCTGGGAAACCCAAGGAGGGATGGCTATGAGTGGGATCTGATTCCATGGCAGTGAGTTTGGTTTGTTTGTTTAGTATAACAATTGTAAACCAAAAACAAACAAACAAACAACCATCTTTACGGAAGTGGAAGCAGGCTGACTCATCTTTCACCTGCCAAGTGGCTGGTGGGTTCAAATCACGGACATTTTGCTTAGCTTTAACTATAGCACCAGAGCTCCTCAAAACCTTATAAGGTAGATATTGTTATTATTTTGCAAAATAATTATTCTTGTTAAGCCAAAGCCAACCCAAGCCACCAACATTTCAGTTAGCAGCTTCCTCTGGGTGTCAGGCCCTGATGAGACAGCCTGATAAGACAACCGAAGTGACAGAACCCGCCCAGACTAGAAAGTCCCATGCAGTGGCAAACTTCCTCTTGTGAAGCCTCCTCATGCTAATTAAGTACAGATCCATGCTAACAGCTAATTGGACCCCACCATTTCCTTAGTGTCCCCACTTAGGTCCTCCACAAGACTATAAACCCTACCCTCCCCAGCCAGGCGGTGCGACTTCCCGGGCCCCACTCAGGGATCCGTGAACCTCGCCCGGAAACTCAGAATAAAAACTTCTCTTTAACCTCACTTTTGTGCATCCTCTTCTTACTGTGGCCTTACAATTCTGACCTTTAATAAGTTTAAATAACTTCTTAGAGTCACATAATTGAAAAGAATCTGTACATGAATCTTGACCTGAGAATGGCAAACTGTCTAGCCCATATTCTTTCAAATGTGCAAACTGTGAGGAGTCACAGGAAATTTCCATTTATTTTAAGGACTTCATACCGTGGATTCTTCCCATATTTCCTGAGCAGAAGGGACCCTGAAAGTAACTAAAATAAAACAAAACAAAACAAAACAAAAACAACTATTACTTTATAATGAAAAAATTAAGCCTAAGAGAATTTTAAAAACTTCTCCTTATGGACAGTGCCACTCCCAAATTTCCTTTAGATTCTGGTAGCCACGATCTATTTCCATGGGTGGTGACAAAATTTAAATCCTCATTATCTCATGTCTAGAATATTGCAGTAGCCTCCACATTGGTCTTGGCCTCCAGTTAAATCCTATATACTGTTATCTAATTATGTTTGTTAAACACAAGTTTATCTATCTTTTTGCATGCAAAAGGCAAGAAATAGAAAAAAAATTACATGTGTATATATTTGGGAGGGGCTAGGAAGGTAAAGAGAGGGAACTTGACAGAATTGTGAAACACAGGGACTGGGCTGGATTCTGCTGAGAATAAAAGAAAGTGATAGAAGAGAGACATGGAGTTAGAAAGTAGCCTGAATTACCAAATGGGTGGAAACCTTGGTTCAGAGTCGTTGTATTACTCTCTGGCATGAAAGGTTAGTGAGGGAGTGAGACATGCAACTTGTATCTCAATGATTACAAACTAAGTGTTCTTACTCCGGAGTGAATGGCCTACATCGGGCATGGAGTGAGCAGAGCTTCCTTTAACCCCATCTCCTCTCCCTCTCTGTGATGCATATGGGTATTATGAATCTGCTGCTCTCATTTGTCCCCTGAAGAATCTAGGAGACAAGAGAGCTCTACTGTATCCCAAATAGAAAAAAAATAATTATCCTGTTTACACTTTGCCCTAGGTGCACTTTGCATCATCCTTCCAATTCTCACTTAATAGCTCTCTCATGGCTGGTGCTCTCGGGGTGATCAAAGTGATCAGCTCTGTAAATAATACTCTGGAGGGGTGTCCCAAATACATTAACTTCGGGATTGTGTGCTCATAAAAATTATTTTTGAAAATCTAATTGAATGGAATTTCAAGGATACATACTACCTCCCTTTGGATATGTTAACTATTTTTTAATGATGTTATCTTATATTTTAACAAGGTACGAAGAGTAGAGACCCTTGAGTTTGGTGTTTAAATATCTTTTATGCAGTGTCATAACAAATTAGTTTCTAAATGTTGCCAATTTGGCAGGCAAAGCTGATTATATCCTGCAATCACATTGCATATGTACACAAGTTTATAATTAATTAATGACCAGGATTGCCAGCCACACTTTAATAATGTTCCTTTCTTGTTTAGGAGCTGATTAGAGTGACTGGCATTTGTGCCTCTACTGGGACAAGAAGGAGAGAAAGCGACAGTGAATATGGACAGATCTATCATTGTTAGAGGATCAATAACTGGCTGATTTCACCTACAAATTTTTAAAATAATAGTTTATTGAGTTTTTGGTCGAAGTTTACACAGCAAATTAGGTTCTCATTTGACTATTTCCACCCAAATTATTCAGTGACATTATTTATATTTATCACAATGTGTCAACATTCTCTTCAACTGTGATCTGTTTGTTCCCTTTCCAGTTTCTAGTTTCCCTGTCCCCTTATCTTCTCATTTTTGTTTTTGAGAAATTGACGGCCTCTGGTCTCATACTGATGGTTTTTAAAGAGGCTAGCAATCTAATGGACAATAGCCTTTATTTTGTGTGCCAGTCTTCTATTTTGCCAAGGGTTGATCTCAGAGGATAGGCTTGGTTCCAAGTTTAAAGAGTAGCTCAGGACAATAGTATCAGGATTCCTTTGTTCTCTACTAAGCCAGTTTATATGGCTTCTTTTTTTTTTTTTTTTTTCATTTCTTCTTCTTCTTCTTCTTTTTTTAATAAGAATTTGAGTTCTACTTCATGTGTTTCTCCTGTTCTATCCAGGACAATCTATTGTGTCCCTGGTCAGAATAGTCAGTGGTGGTACGCTGGGCACCATCTACTTCTGGTATATACCTCATATACCTCAGTGTATACGAGGTTGTGGTACATGAACGCATGTTTCTTCTCTGCACTTTTGGTTACCTTCATACTGTTTTGCTTCCAGTGAGTAGAGACACATAGTTATATCTTAGATGGCTGCTCCTAAGCTTTTAAATCCCACATGCTACTCACTTCACTAAGACACAGATCATGATTTTTTGAATTATCATATGCAAATTGACTAAGTAGTCCCATGAGACTATTGTCCTAAGTCTTGAAACCCAGAAAACCAATACTAGAAGGAGTTTGGTTATGTCTAAAGAGTATCTTTATTTTTATCTGTGTGCCCATATCCATATATTTGTATTTGCAATGCCTATGTTGTTGATGTTACGTACTGTCAAATCAATTTCAACCATGTTGTTGTCATTAGGTGCTGTCAGGTTGTCTCCAACTCATAGAGATCCTACATAGAACAGAACAAAACACTGCCTGATTGTGTGCCATCCTCACGATCCTTGTTATAGTTGCTCCCATCATTGCAGCCACTGTGCCAATCCATCTTGTTGAGGGTCTTCCCCTTTTTCACTGACCCTCCATTTTACCATGCATGATATCCTTCTCAAGGGACTTGTCCCTTCTGACAACATGACCACGGTAGGTGAGATGAAGTCTTGCCTTTCTCACTTTTAAGGAGCATTCTGGCTATACTTCTTCCAGGACAGATTTGTTTGTTCTTCTGTCAGTCCATGGCATTTTCAGTATTCTTTGCCAACAACACAATTCAAAAGCATCAACTCTTCTTCTTAGGTCTTCTTATTCATTGTCCAGCTTTCATATACATATGATACCAAACCAAACTCACTGCTGTCGAGTCAGATCTGACTCATAATGACCCCTTCTTGGATTTCCGAGGCAGTATCACTATGGAAGTAGATTGCCCAATCTTCCTTCTGAGGAGTGGCTGGTGGGTTTGAACCACCAGCCTTCTGGTTAGCAGTCAAATGCCTCAGGCACTACTCAAAAATACCATGGCTTGGGTTAGGTGCACCTTCGTCTTCAAAGAGACATATTTCCTGTTCAACACTTTAAAATGGTCTTCTGTGGTAGATTTGACTAATGCAATGTGACAACTTCAATCTTTTTTCCCATTTATCACGATGCTTCTTATTGGTCCAGTTGTGAGTATTTTAATCTTCTTCTTGTTGAGATGTAATACATACTGCAGATGGTAGTCTTTCATTTTCATCATTAAGTGCCTAAAGTCATCTTCACTTTCAGCAAGCAAGGTTGTGTAGTCTGCATATAACAGGTTGTTAATGAGTCTTCCTCCAATCCTTATGCCACATTCTTCATATAATCCAGCTTTTTGGATTATTTGTTTGGCATGCAGATTGAGTAAGTACCGTGAAAGGATACAACGTTGATGCACATCCTTCCTGATTTTAAACCATGCAATGTCCCCTTGTTCAGTTTGAATGACAGCTCCTGGTTGATATACAGGTTCCTCATGAGCACAATGAAGTGTTCTGGAATTCCTATTCTTTGCATTGTTATCCATAATTTGCTATGATCCATACAATCAAGTGCTTTGGAATCATCAATAAAACAGAAGTAAATATCTTTCTTGTCTTCTTAGCTTTCAGCCAAGATCCATCTTACATCAGCAATGATATCCCTCATTCCATGTCCTTTTCTGAATCCAGCTTGCATTTTTGGAAGTTCCTTGTCAATATACTGTTGCAACTGTTTTTGAATTATCTCCAGCAAAATTTTACCTGCATGTGATATTGATAATATTGTTTGATAATTTCCACGTTCTGTTGAGACACCTTTCTTTGGAAGGGGTACAGATATGGATCTCAGTCAGTTGGCCAGGTAACTGTCTTCCAAATTACTTGGCATAGATGAGTAAGTGCCTCCAGTGTGGCAGCCGTTTGTTGAAATATCTCAATTAGTATTACGTCAATTCCTGGAGCCTTGTTTTTTTTTTTTTCTTTTTGGTCAATTCCTTCAGTGCAACTTGGACTTCTTCCTTCAATGCCATTGATTCTGGGTTATATGCCACTTCCTGAAATAGTGACCCTATGTACAACACAATGAAATACTGCCTGGTCTTGTTCCATTCTCAGAATTGTTGCTATGGTTAAGAACATGTTTTCAACCAGTGTCAATCCATCTCATTGAGAGTCTTCCTCCTTTTTGCCCATCCTCTCCTTTACTAAGGATGATATTTTTCCCCAAGGACTGGTCCCCTTTGATTACATGTCCAAAGTACATGAGACAAAGTCTTGCTGGTGTTTGGTAGTGTAGTGTGTAAGGCATTTGACTGCTAACCAGAATGTTGGTGATTCAAACCCACCAGCCACTCTGCAGAAGGAAGACTGGGCAATCTACTTCTGTAAAGATTTAGCACCTTAGAAACACAATGGGGGTCGCTAGGTGTCAGAATCGACTTGATGAAAGTGAGTTTGCTTTGGTTTGGTTACTATATACTTCTTCTGAGTCAATGTTTTTTTCATTATTATGGGAATTCATGTTATATTCAATAAACGTGGCTGACATCTTAATTCAAATACATCAATTCTTCAGTTTTCCTTATTCATTGTCCAGATTTCACATGCATATGAAGCAATTGAAAATACCAAGGATTGATTCAGGAGCTCCCTAGTCTTCAAAGTGGTATCTTTGCTTTTTAATATTTTAAAGTGATCTTTTGCAGAAGACTTACCCAATGCAATATATCGTTTGATTTCTTGACTGCTGCTTCTACGGGAGTTGATTGTGATCCAAGTAAAATGAAATTCTTGACAACTCCAATGTTTTTCCATTTTTCATGATATTATTTATTGGTCCTGTTGTGAAGATTTTTGTTTTATGTTGAGATGTGATCTATACTGAGGGCTATCATCTTTGATCTTCATCACTAAGTGCTTCTAGTCTTCTTCACATTCAGCAAGCAAGATTGTGTCATTTGTGTATCATAGGTTGTTAATGAGTGTTTCTACATCCTGATGCAATGTTCTTCTTTCACGCAGTCTAGTTTCTAAAATCATGTGCTCAGCATACAGATTGAATAAGCATGGTGAAATGATACAGCCCTGGCAAATACCTTTCCCAGTTTTAAACCATGTTCTCTTCAAATGACTACCTCTTTGTGTATGTACAGGTCCTCATGAGCACAATTAAGTGTTCTGGAATTCCATTCTTTGTAGTATTATCCATAAGTTCTTTTGATCCATGCATATTGGCATGAATAATCAATAAAACACAGGAAAACATCTTTCTGGTACTCTCTACTTTCAGCCAAGATCCATCCGGTACCAGCAATGATATTGCACATTCAATGTCCTGTTCTCTATCAGCTTGCATGTCTTGTTGTTCTCTGTCAATGTACTGTTGAAACCATTTTTGAATTACCTTCAGCATTTCTATATTCTGTTGGATCACTTTTCTTTGTAATGAGCAAAGATATGAATTTTTTGTCAATTGACCATGTAGCTGTATTCCAAATTTCTTTTTTTTTTTTCCAGTTTTTATTGTGATTTGGGTGAAAGTTTACAGAGCAAATTTATTTTCCATACAGCAGCTCACATACACTTTGTCTCATGACATCGACTGCAATATCCCACAATGCAACAGTTCTCCTCCAAGTTTCTCCTCATAGTTACCTCTTTCCTGTGTCCTTCCCTCCCATGCACTGTTGCTCTCAAGCTGTCTCCTTGTGCATACACAGCACTTCTCCTATGATTGATCTCTCCAAGGAGTGTATCTACCTAATGTAAATGTTCAGCTCATATGGCTGTCTTTTGTTTGTCTGGAAGCCACAAGAGTGGGTTCAATTCCAAGCCTGATGGGCAGTTAGAGGCCATAGTCTCAGGGTTTCCACCAAGCTTTATCAGACCAGCAAACCTGGTCCCATTTTTTTTTTTTTTTTTTTTTTTGAGTTTTGTTCCACATTTTTCTCCCACTCTACTCAGGATCTCCTACATAGATCTCCCTCCTAGTGGTTGACAGTGGAAGCTGGGCTCCATCTAGTTCTTCTGGTCTCATAGTCATATAGGCTGCAGATTGCATGGTATACCAATTGATTGCACTAATTGTTTCTATGTGTCATTCTTCTTTGCTCTTGATGAGGAGAAACCCATCATTGCATCTGGATGGCCGCTTGCAAGCTTTTAAGATCCCAGTCATTGTTCCCCAAAGTAGGATGTGAAACAAAGTTTTTGTGTAGTATGCTGTGACAATTGATCATGATTTCCACTGAGACCATGGTCCCAAACCCACAGGCCCAACTACTTGCTCCCTTTGGGTAGCTAGTTGTAGCCAAGAAGTGACTACAACTTTGTCCCTTGTCAGCTTTATTATATACCTGGAGATTCTTAAAGAACATTAAAATACACATGTAGAAACATTGTCTGACAACACTATACATGGTCTTGTGCATACTCCCATCTGCATGTTGTTGTTGTTGTTATGTGCCGTAGAGTCAAACCCGACTCATAGCGACCCCTCCTTGGGTTTCCGAGGCAGTATCACTACGGAAGTAGGATTGCCCAACCTTCCTTCCGAGGAGTGGCTGGTGGGTTTGAACCGCCAGCCCTCTGGTTAGCAGGCAAAATGTCTTAGCCACTATGCTACCAGACATACCTAAACTTTCAGCCTGTCCACTCATCTATACACCTGTAGATCAATGTTTGCCATCACCATCAATGCAGTCCTGTATGTACAAAAAGATACATCTTTGTTGTCTGTACCTCCCATGTACCTTTCTATGACTTCCTCTTCCTCAATGTCATGATGTTGATCACTCACATTTTGTGTGTTGCACTTCTCTTCTCTGAAAACAATACTTGCCTCTACCTATTTAGCAGTGTTCCCTCCCCTCCTACGTTGAGTAACCAACAAAGAAAATTTATTTACATATATAAACATTTCCTTGACTTTTTAAAATAATGGATTAATACAATATTTGTCTTTCTGTGATTGACTATTTCACTCGGCATAATGTCCTCCAAGTTCATCCATGTTATACAGTGTTTTGCGTTCTCTATGTTATTCTCTAGGGTTGCATAATATTCCATTGTGTGTATGTACCATAGTTTGGTTATCCATTCTTCTGTTAATGGGCACCAAGGTTTTTTCCATCTTTTTGCTATTGTAAATGGTGCTACGATGTACATGGGTGTGCATATATCTGTCCTTGTCCTGGCTCTCAGGTTCTTAGGATATATACCTACTAATGGAATGGCTGGGTTAAATGTTATTTCTAATTCCAACTTTTTCAGGAATTGCCATACTGATTTCCACAGTGGTTGTACCTTTTTACAGTTCCACCAGTAGTGTATGAGAGTACCAATCTCTCCACATCCTCACCGCCATTTGTTATTTTCTGTTTTGTTGAACTTTGCTACTAGTGTTGGGACAAGGTGGTATCTCATTATTGTTTTTATTTGCATCTCTCTAATGGCTAATGATCATGAACATGATCTTTGATATCCTGTTTGGTAAAGTGTCTATTCATGTCTTTTGCTCATTTTTAAAATTGTCTTTTTGTTATTGAAGTGTTGGAGTTTTCTAAAAATTTTAGAGATAAGTCCCTTGTCAGATATGTCTTTGCCAATTTATTTTGCCCATCTGTAGTTTCTCTTTTGACTCTTGGAGAAGTCTTATGAACCACATAAAAATTTAATTTTTAGAAGGTCTCCTTCATGTAGTTTATTTTCTGCTGTTTGTGCATTTTGGGTTATGCTTGATAGTCTATTTATGCCATATATTAGGGCTCCTAAATTTTCCCTGTTTTTCCTTGGAACTTTATAGTTTAAAGCTTCACAAGCTTCACATCTTGAGTTAGGTTTTGCATATGATGCAAGGTACAGATCTTGTTTCATTTTTCTTCAAATGGGTATCTACTTTTGCCAGCACCATTTGTTAAACAATTTCTTCCCTATTTAATGGATTTCAGACCTTTTCAAAGATCATCTGAGCATCAGTCGATGGATCTATTTCTGGGTGCTCAATTCTATTCCATTGGTCTATGTGTCTGTCATTATATCAATACCCGGGAGTTTTGACTACTGTGGCTGTATAGTAGGTTTTGAGATCCTGCAGTGTGAACTTCCTATTTTATTCTTCTTCTTCAATAGTGCTTTGCTTATCCGAGGTCTTTTTCCTTTCCACATAAAGTTAGTGATTGGTTTTTCCATATCCTCAAAGAATGTTGATGGGATCTGGATTGGGATTGTAATGAATGTATAGATTGCTTTGGGTAGAATTTACATTTTCACAATTTTCAATCTTCCTATCCACTAACATAGTATATTCTTCCATTTATGTAGCTCTCCTATTTTTTTTTTTTATTGTGATTTGGGTGAAAATTTACAGCACAAATACACTTTCCATACAGCAGTTCACATACACTTTGTTTCATGACATTGACCACAATTTACCACAATGCAACAACTCCCCTCCCACTTCCTCCCAATAGTTACTTCTTCTCTGTGTCCATCCCTCCATGCACTCCTACCTGGTAGGCTGTCTCCTTGTGCCTGAACAGCCCTTCTTTCTCCCATGCTTATTCTCTCCAAGGAGTGTATCTACCTCAGGTAAATGCTCAACTGATATGCCTGTCTATTGTTTGGCTGGAAGTCACAGGTGTGCGTTCAATTCCAGACCTGAAGGGCAGCTAGGGGCCATAGTCTCAGTATTTCCACCAGGCTCCCTCTTGCCAGCAATCCTGTTCCCCGTTTTTTTTTTTTTCCCCAAATGATTTTGAGTTTTGTTCCACAATGTTCTCCCTGTCTCTTACAAAGATCCTCTTCCAAGTGGTTGACAGTAGTAGCTGAGCACTATCTATTTCTTCTGGTCTCATAGTCGTATAGGCTACAGATCAGATGGTGTACCAGTTGCTAGGACTAGTTGTTTCCATGAATTTTTGGTTTTCTTCATTCTTCTTGGCTCTGGATGAGGAGAGACCCATTGTTGCATCTAGATGGCAGCTTGCAAGCTTTTAAGATCTAGTCACTACTTGCCACTAGGAGGTGGAACAATGTTTTGTGTAGTACGTTATGCCAATTGAGCTTGATGTCTTCTGCGACTATGGTTCCGAGCCCACAGGTTCAACTACTCGGTCCCTCTGGGTAACTGGCTGTGACCAAGTAGTGATTACAACCTTGCCCCTTGTCAGCCCCATTATACACCTGGGAATTCAGATCATACACATAAAGTTATTGGACCAATTTCTGCCAACCCTACACATGTTCTTGGGTGCACTCTCCACTTCATATACATACCTAATATTTCAGCCTGTCCACCCATTTATCCACCCATATACCCATGTTTGCCTTCACTGACCACACCATATTATATACACAAAAGGTTTTATCTTTGTTGTCTGTACTTCCCACATACCTCTCTATGTCTTTCTCTTCTTCAATGCCACTATATTGATCACTCACATTTGGTACACTGCCCTTTTCTTCACCCAAATCAAAACTTATCTCTATCTATCTAACAGTATTCCCTCCCTTCCCCTTCCACACCTGGTAACCAACAAAGAAAATGGTCTTCCATAGATAAACATTTCCTTGACTACTACAATAATGGACTAATACCAT
>NW_006921633.1:6228052-6242488 GCF_000298275.1 Orycteropus afer afer | reverse complement strand
TCCAAGTTCATCCACGTTATGTGGTGTTTTGCAGATTCTACATTATTCTTTAGCGTTTCATAGTATTCCATTGTGTGAATGTACCAAAGTTTGGTTATCCATTCTTCAGTTGTTGGACATCTGTACTTGTATCTTATGAAGACTGTTGCTGTCTCCCACTCAGTTAGGCAAATATTACAACTGAATAACTATCAAAAAAAACTAAAAGCACATGGATGAAAAATATGCCCTGAAATCACACAAGAACAATAACTCTAGAAAAGGAAAAGTGGAGAAAAGAAGAATAAATAGGTAAATATGCAATATCTGGGGATAGATATGTCACTAAGAGAAAAAAGGTACAGAGGGCGACTAATGAAGAAAGAAAACAAACTAACAAACAGGGAAAACAAAAAACAAGGAATGGGGTTAACCACAAGAGAAAGAAAAAAAAAATGAAATTAAAAAAAAAAAAGAAAAAAGAAAGTGTAAACTAGGACCTTTTCAGTCACGTAGTGCAGTTCCGGAGAGTTTTTGGGGTTACTGTAAAACAGAACCTCTTCTTAAGCCCTTGGAATCTGGCAGAGCGCTGTCTCTTTAGGTTGTCTCTAGCTGCTGGTTACTTGTTGATTTGTTTTGTTGGTTTTATGGTTTAATATTTTGAAATGGTGAAGCTGGTGTGTTTTATTTTATTATTGATTCAGGTGTGTTGGGTCACTCTGCTTTTTCTTTGTGATGGTAGAATCACTGTGTATAGTGTGGATATGTGTTTCTGTTTTTCATAAAGAGGGTTTAGAGTTCAAAGTGGGAGGTTTTATGGTAATTGGCTGAATATGGTTTTTTCTATTGTATGAGTGAGGTTATTGGTGGAGAACGGGGGAGCAGAAGAAGGAAAGCTTGGTGTTGCTAGGGTCAGTTTCTAGGGCTTTGAGCAGGCTATTATTGATGACATATTTATTTCCAAGGCCATGGCTCAACCTCAGAAAAGATTCCTATTGTTAGAGAGTCACAAATTTCTCCCAATTTCAGGCACACTCAAAGACCCCGCCTCTGAGGCCCCACTATGCCAAAGCACGGCTCCAAGGCAAAATTCATGGTACTACACTCAGCTGTAGTTTCTTTGGTCTCTGTGCCCTTTCTGCCCTTGGTGCTGATACAATCCCGCCAGACCACTAATGGCCAGCTCTGGAGTTTATCTATGATACTGCCCACCTGTGGTGCCAAAGATGCACACAATTTCAGCTGTGTTAGAGTAGGAGGAGTTCCTGCTAGTTATCTGTGGTGCAAATATCCATGGCAAAGAAAAGCATGGTGTCTCCCAGTGTGACCCAAGCCCACTCTGTGATCCACTGGGAGGGGAGGGAGCTAACCTTTCTGGTGCAACAGTGAGATCTCCTCCTGAATCTCAGCAGTGGTGCCCATGCCCACCTGCACCCAGACAACCCAGATGACCTAAATTACTGACAAGATCAGCTGCTGGAGGCAGGTCTCTGCCACTGCCCACTGGAATATTGTAGTGATCACTGGTATGCTGCTATAAGATGACTTCCTTCTTGGCTCAGGGATCTCAAGTGGCCACCCTTGCCTGGCAGACAGTGACTGCCCCAGTAAAGTTTGCAATGGTCTCTCTCAGGTGCCCATTTGTCCTCTGCCAGTAACTCTTTCTTAAATAATCTCCCTGTGCCTTTCCTCTAATTCTGCTCTTCTGTGTTTGGTACACTCTGATTCAGTGAGCTGTTCAGAACACCAAGGTTCCTAATTCAAACTGTTGTACCTTGTTTTCAAAGTCCTTAGACGCCAGCGGAAAAAAAAAAAGTGTGCTGCTCACTGCTGAGACTCCATATTGAATCTCCTCCTATGTTTTCTATATGAGACTCCATTTTGAATCTCCTATGTTTTCTTGAAGGAGTCTTTCATAGTTTTCTTTGTACAGGTCTTTTGTGTCTCTGATAAGATTTGTTCTCAAGTATTTTATTTTTTTTGGTTGCTATTGTAAATGGTATTGATTTCTTTCTTTCCTTTTGAGCAACCTCTTTCCTGGTGTAGTGGAATCTAATTGATTTTTGGATGTTGATCTTGTATCCTCCCATTGTGCTAAATTTCTCAATTAGTTCCAGTAGTATTTTTACAGAGTCTCTTGGGTTTTCTAGGCATAGGATCATATCACCAGCAAGTAGGGATAGTTTGACTTCTTCCTTACCAATTTGGATGCCTTTGATTTCCCTTTCTTGTCTTATTGCCCTGGCTAGGACTTCCAGTACAATGTTGAATAGAAGTAGTGATAGAGGGCATCCTTGGTTGTTCTTGTTCACAAGGGGAATGGTTTCAGTCTCTCTCCTTTGAGGATAATGTTGGCTGTTGGGTTTGCATAGATGTCCTTTATTACGTTGAGAAATGTCCCTTCTATTCCTATTTTGTTGACTGTTTTGATCAGGAATGGGTGTTGGATTTTATCAAATGCCTTTCTGCATCAATTGATATGATCATGTGGTTCTTCTCCTTTGTTTTATTTACATGGTGGATGACATTGATTGTTTTTCTAATGTTGAATCATCTTTGCATGCCTGATATGAACCTCACTTGGTCATAATGAATGATTTTCTTGATATGTTGTTGGATTCTATTGGCTTGGATTTTGTTGAAGTTTTTGCATCTATATTCATGAGGGATATGATATTGGTCTGTAGTTTTCCTTTTGAGTGATGTCTTTGCTTGCTTTAAGTATCAAGATTATGCTTGCTTCATAAAATGAGTTAGGGAGGATTTCATCCTTTTCTATGTTTTGAAATAGTTTGAAATAGGAATGGTGTCGGTTCTTCTCTCAGTGTTTGGTAGAATTTTCCAGTGAAACTGTCTGGGCCAGCACTTTTTTTAGTTGGTAATTTTTTGATGACCTGTTCAATTTCTTCTGTTGTTATGGATCTGTTCAACTTTTCCACATCAATCTGTTAGTTTAGGTTAGTGGTGTGTTTCTAGAAATCTGTCCATTTCACCTAGATTTACAAATTTCTTCTATATTTACAAATTTGTTGGAGTGTAGATCTTCATAGTATCCTGATATTATCCTTTTTATTTCAGTTGGTTTGGATTTGATGTCACCCATTTGGTTTCTTATTCATGTTATTTGTATTCTCTCCCTCTTTTCCTTTGTTAAATTTACCAGTGGTTTGTCAATTTTGTTAACTTTTTCTATTGCCCTTCTATTTTCTGTTTCAGTGATTTCTGCTCGAATCTTTATTATTTCCTTTCTTCTGGTGATAATAGGTTTTTCTTGCTGTTCTTTTTCTAATTGTTGGAAATGTTGATTTACAGCATTGATTTTGGCTCTTTCTTCTTTTTTGATGTGTGCATTTATTGCTATAAATTGGTTTTGATCTCTGCTTTTGGTGTATCCCAAAGAGTTTGGTATGTTGTGCTTTTATTCTCATTTGATTCAAAGAATTTTTGAATTTCATTTTTTGTTTCTTCTCTTACCCAATCTTTATTCAGGAGGGTATTGTTCAGTTTCCATACTCTTCTTCCATTGATCTTCCTTTTGTTGATTTTTAATTTGATAACTTTATGATCTGAGAAGATGCTTTGCAGTATTTCAATGTGTTATCTATTTCTGACTATTTAGTATTAACCTTCTGGATTTCTATCTGTAGATTTAGAATCATTTCTAATTTTTCATTTATTTTGTCATCTTGTTCTTGTATTTTCTTCCAAAATTCTTCTAGGTTTTTGTCTGTGTTTTCCTTGGTCTGTCTCTCAATCCTTTGAAGATATTTATATATAATTCTTTTCAGTTCCTTATCAGAGAGTTTCAATGCTGCTTCTTCCTCAAGGATGTGTTCTGGGTCTGTATCCTGCTCCCTTGTTTCTACCACTTTATCTTGCTTCTTTGTGTGGACTGTTTTCTCTGACACATTGTGACCTTGTTGTATTTAGATCTCTGTTAACTATTTGTGTAGAGTAGCCAAGGGTGAGTCAGTCTCTTCTTGGTAGTTGTTTATTGTTGGACCATTGGTGGAGAAATAAGTCATTGCTCTCACTCATAAAGTGAAGCTGCAGGAGGTTTTGGTATACTTGTGTCAAATGGGACTGTTGCTGTCTCCTGCTCAGTTAGACAATAATAACAATTGAATTACCATCAAAAAAGTAAAAGCAAGTGGACAAAAAGCACACCATGTAATCACACAGGAAGTGTAACCAAAAAAAGAAAAAAGAGAAAAAAAAAAAAAAAACCCTGCAAAATCTGGGGAGGGGGCAAAAAAATTTAAAAAAAAAAAAAAAAAAAAAAAAACAGGGAAGGAAAATAATGAAGGAAAAAATGGGAAAAGTGCAAAAAGGAAAAAAAAGAATGGGGTTAACCATGAAAAAGTTAATATATATATATATATATATATATATATATATATATATATATATTGCAACCAGGAACAGGGAAAAGAAAAATAAGGTGAAAACTAGTACCTGAGAGGGGAAGAATAAATAATAATAATAAGAAGGACAACAGTAATAATAACAATGGTAGTTTTAAAACAGGCAAACACAAAGAAAAAACAGAAAACAGAAAAAAAAATTGGGCAGGGCAGGGCACCCAGGCCTCATCCAAGCACACAGACTGGGATGAAATTCCTGCCAGCCTAGAAGGTGGGTGGGAGTGAGGGATGGCCGCACCTCCATTCACGAAATGGGTTTGTGGTATAAGAGTAACAAGTGGAATGTTGCACCTTTCCAGTCATCTGAGTCTGGAATGTCCTTGTGGTTCCCGACAAGTGGAGCCTGTTCTTAAGTTCCTGGAATCTGGGAGAACTCTGTCCCTTTAAATATGCAAAATGGTCAAACTGTTTATAAACATTCAAAATGGCTGCCCCCTCCAGACAGGCTAAAATCCACAGCCCAGCCCACCTTCCTCTTTGCTCCTCCCCTTTTGTTCACCAGCCACCAGAGCAATCCTCTGTACAGTCCCTGGCTAGCAGGGCTGATTTTTAGGTTAATTCTTAGGTCCTACCACCACTTGGCAATATCGAAGCCGTCTGTGCCATCAAGTTCTCTACCAGATCACAGCTCTGTATGTCTCTTTTTTTGGTGTTTACATGCAAATTCTTCTGCTACTTGGAGTTTAGTCCACTTCTATATCCTTTCCTTCAAAGCTCAGGGCTCCAGGATTATCTTCTGTATCTGTGTTAATTGGTTCCCTTTTTCCTTGTTGAACAGGGTCTTTGCAGTCTTTCGACCTATTCTACCATCTTACCCCACTCCCTGGCTTCTGGCTGTAAATCTTCATGAAAGAGAATTGCCTCATCTTTTTCCCATGGAGTGGCTGGTTGCTGATCTTTTTGGTTATCAGCTGAATACTACCAACTTACCACCAGAGCTCCCACTTGAGTGGGACCAAACAAAAACGAAACTCACTGCTGTCGAGTCAGATCCAACTCATAGTGATCTCTCCTTGGGTTTCTGAGGGGGTATTACTATGTAAGTAGATTGCCCCATCTTCCTATGGAATAGTGGCTGGTGGGTTTGAACTGCCAGCCTTCTGGGAAGGAAGGATTTTTATATATGTTTCATCCGTCAGCCTGCTATGAAATTGAAGTTCAATAAATTATACGCAATTTGTTTCATTTACTCATAGTAAAATTGAATAAACACATTGGGATTACCATGGAGACAAAAATTCCTTGGAATAACCAAAATAACTCTATCAAGCCTTTGAGATATCTGCTACCCTCCTCACCCCACTGATGCAGCAGACATAATCTTTTCTGAAGTTTCAGCTATTAATCTTTTTCAAGACTTTCTTCAGTCTTAAGAAATAAAGATGAAATAAGACCATGTGGATGATATTATGTGACTCTGTAACAGGACTTTGAACAAGAGCTAAAATTTTCTAAGCTTTTAAAAATATGTCCTATTATATATTTTATAATTATTTAGAAGAATATGTGTAACAAAGTGTATCCATTTAAAGCAAAGAATGCAATGAAATTTGAAAATGTATAATAAATTTCTAGAAAAATCAAATTAATATAAAATTATATTATATTATATAAAAAAGAAAGGAGATATGCTGTTGTGTGAGGCCAGAAGCAGAAAGAAGAACTGATTATAATGGATGGGAATGGAAATGCTTTCTACTTGATTGTGGTGGTGGTTTCACAGGTGTAGCCAATTTTTGATGAAGAATTTTCTGACACTATCTTACTGGAGTTTAATATTGACTGTGTGCATTATTGATTTAGATTTTATTTGTGTGTGTGTCCTAGGCTTTTTGCTCTCTTTTTTCTTCCCTTTTGGAGTTTTAGAGATTTGCAATAGAAATGGAAAACAAAAATTAAAAAGGATAATTGAGTTGAATGAAATCTGGAAATTGCTTAAATATGTGTCAAATATTTCACCTTTGTAAAAATTGATCTTTGGAGAAAATTTGATGTAAGTAGTTTGTACAATTAGAAAATTACAGATTATGTGTCATACAAAATAGACAAGTAAATAAATACTATTAAGCACCTCAGCAATATGACCAGACTCTGGAATGATTCTCTGGGATGAAAATTCACCTCGTGCTCACTGCATAGGCACTCCTTTTGGCACAAAGGAGAAACAGCATTATTTACTTTCAGAAAAGAATAGTAACTAATGATGTTATCTTTACAACACATCTTATAAAATAACTCTGCCTATGTTAATAAATTGGTTCCCTTACCTTCTATCATTTTGCCTTCTACTTTAAGTGTAATTTTTTGAAGGAAATTTTTATTTTATCATAATAACTCTGAATAACTGTGTAAGGAGCTCTGGTGGTAAAACAGTTGTATGCTCAGCTGCTAAGTGAAAGGCTGGCAGTTTGATACCAACCATTGGTTCTAGAGGTGAAAGACCTGACAATCTGCTTCTATAAAGATCAAGCCAATAAAACCCTATGAAGTAGTTCTGTCTGTCACATGGGGTTTCTATGAGTCTAAATTGTCTTAATGATACCCAATAACGACAACAACACAAAGTACTGTGTATATAGCGGGCATTAAACAAATTCTAACACACAAATGGAATGAGTTATGCTTATTTTTAGCTGGTGTTCATATGGCAGCTCTAACTAAATTGCAAGAGGCAATTTTGGGCAAAATAAATCTCTCTGAAACTGTCATAGACAAAATTACATCACGTGTTTTCTCTTCTGTATTACTACTGCACTTCTACTAAATTGAGTCTCAAATTCTTCATTTACACTTGTAGATAGACTACTAAGAATACATTTAAGAAATTTTCCCCCTCTATGGAATTTGCATTTTAATAAGATTGTAGTATAGACGCCAAAGATATGAAGTTCAGAAAATAGAGTTTTCTGTTTCAGTTAATGGATGGAAGAGGACTTGGGGATGGATAAAGATGTTTCTAGTGTCTGACTCTCAAGTATGATGCTGGTACTGTTTTGAGACCTTGAAGAAAAATTTGGTGGGCAATTGATAACATGTGGTACTTCCCCCCCCCCCCAGGAAATATAGCTGCAGAATTTTAAACACACACAAGTAGTATAAGTGAAACAGCAGCATATGTGACCCATTCATTTTTCTTACAACCTAACTTCTTAGGCCAAGTGCTTTTCATGATCTGAGTAATACCTGAGATATATTTGAACACTATTTAAATAGGAATTATTTATTGAAACTAGTATGTCTCTGACTTTTTTTAGAAGAAATATGAGACGCAGCCTTTGTTCTTACAAGATTTGTAATGGCAAAAAATAAAGAAAAAATCAGGACTGAGGTGCATGGAATTTAAAAGGCATTCAAAGAAAATACTGGGGAGTCAAACTCTATTCAGAAAGTGAAGTTTCTTGATCTTTGTTTGAAGGACGGGCAGAGTTTGCAGAAATATTAGCAGAAAGTCCTTAGGGATTGAGGAAGAGTCATCTGACAGAGGAAAAGAGAGTAATTGTTGTTTTCTGTTTTGTTCCGAGGTCAAACTCAGTTGTACTATGAGATATTATCACTTGGGAGTGAATGAGCTTTTTCATGAACTTCATTTTCAATACTCCTGTTAACTTCTCTTGTTGTTGTTGTTTTGTGCCATCGAGTCTGACCTGACTCATAGCGACCCCTCCTTGGGTACCTTGCTATTCAGAGTGTGGTCCAAATACCAGCAGCTTGGGGTTAGAAATGAAAATCTTGTTAGAAATGAAAATTTTCAGGACCCAGTTCAGTCCTACCAAACCTTGTTGAAATCTGCATTTTGACAAGATCCCAGGAAATTCATATGCATAGTAACTTTTAAGAAATATGCTCTACACACATTTTGCTCCATCCTAGAATCATCTAGGGAACTAGAAAGATCAGGATGCCCAAGCCACATTACATATCAATTAAGCCAACATCTACCAATAGATAGATTCTGGGCATTAGACTTTCTTTTAAAGCTGCCCACATGATTCCAGTTAGAGTATCACTGTGTGAGGTACTGCCATCAGAACACTTAGGGCAGCAGAGGTACAATTGGAGAGTATCTCAGTACTTTATAAATTCTGATTCCTAAGTTGCTTTACAAATTCTCACGTAGTGCACAGAAAGTATTAGCATATCCTTTTAATCTCTGTTTGAAATTTAATTAGGCATCATTTGAGCTGCTGCTCTTGGAAAAGATTTTTCCTTTCTCAAAATTTTTCTTTGGACAGGTTTTGCTGTGTGAAATGTAAAACACTAAAGTCTTTTGGTCCTTTCATGGAATATGCAGTAGCAACATTTGATCAAAGATAACTATGATGAAGTAAAATAGCATGTACTATAAAAGAAAATATAGTTTCTTGTGTAAGTGGAAAAGAATCTCGACTCAAAAGTGTTCTGCAGAGGCTCTTTTTTTAAGCCTTCAAAAGGATAAAGACAAAACAAAGACAATCAACTGGATGTGGGAAACAATCAGAATGTACCCCATGCAGAAGCCCGTGGAATTTGCTGAATCAAAGTGATGGTGTTCATTATGTACTATAGAGAACAAGGAAAACATCACAAGATCATGATTGGGATCATTTATATAATTTAGAGCATATATATATATAAATGCAGATTACAATGAAAGGTTACACAATTGGTCCTGGGGTTTTAATTACCGGTAGTCTGGCCCCTCTAAGTTTTGCGTGGACTTGTTTAAGCATAACTACATTGTTGAAGTAACATAAAGAGCATAAAGAACTCAAGTGGGATGTTAAGATAACATCAAATAGAGTCTACACTTAAAGTTAGAGCTCCCGCTGTAGACCAGTCTTCCACAACCAAGGGCTTCAGATTTAAACTTTTATGTATTCCCTAAATGACAATCCTACTTCCGTAGTGATACTGCCTCGGAAACCCAAGGAGGGGTCACTATGAGTCGGGGGCGACTCGACGGCAAACAACAACAACAGCAACAATATGACAATTCATCTGAAAATCCCTTTGGCTTGGGCAGTTTCTCTAATAAATAATTTCATATTTTTAGATACTTATTTCTTGTCCATGACTTTTGAACCATAAATAGAAGGTTACTGTTTGTGCATTGATAATGGAAAAAATAAGCATTTTTCTCTAAAGGTAAGTATTTAAGACAATAAAATGTTATATGCTGGGAATTTGGGGAAAACAAAGGGCTCAATCAGTATATTAGAGGGTAAATTTAATATACCTTTTGTCATTTGCTATGAAACTCAGAAGGAGCTCTAGTAGCATAGTGCCTAAGGCACTTGACTGCTAACCAGAAGACTGGAAGTTCAAACCCACCAGCCACTCCTCGGAAGGAAGATGGGACAATCTATTTCTGTAGTGTTACTGCCTCGGAAATCCAAGGAGAGGTTCCTATGGGTTGGGTCTGACTCGACGGCACATAACAACATGAAATTCAGAGAGGAGATTTTAAAATCCAAACTTGAATTAGAAGAAAAAGAATAAGTTTTTCATTTTCCTGTATATTGCTAAGGCCAAATAGTTAAGTGAGATTTTACATGAATGCTTACATTAAACTTTAGTAACTTTAGCACATCTAATTATACTTAAGTTCAAAATGAATAATAAGATGAAATCTCATTATAAAGCACCATGTTTTTATGGTTAGGTACTGTCGAGTCAACCCAAACTCATAAAGACCCATTGTACAGCATAGTGAAACAAGGCCTGATCCAATGCCATCCTCACTACCATTGCTATGTTTGAACCTATTGTTACAGACACTATGCTGATCTATCTTATCAAGGATTTTCCTCTTTTTTGCTGACGCTTTACCCCAGGCACTGGTCCTTCCAGATAACATGTCCAAGGTACTTGACAGGAAGTTTCTCTATCCTCACTTCCAAGTAACATTCTGGTTGTACCTTTTCCAAGACAGATTTGCCTGTTCTTCTGGCAGTCCATGGTAAGTTCATATCAACACCATGATTCAAATGCTTCCATTCTTTGGTATTCCTTATTAATTGTCTAGCTTTTGCATACATACCAGGCAATCGGAAATACTGTGGGTTCGATCAGGTGTACCTTAGTTCTGAAAATGATATCTTTGCTCTTTAACACTTTAATGTTTTTTTTTTTTTTTTTTTAAGATATTTTCCCAATGTAATACACCATCTGATTTCTTGACAGCTGCTTCCAGTATTTGTGGATCTAAGTAAAATGAAATCTTTAAACTTCCATCTTTTCTCATTATCTTGATGTTGCTTATGGGTCAAGTTGTGACGACTTTTGTTTTCTTTATGTTAAGGTATGATACATACAGAAGACTGTAGTCTTTAATTTCCATCAGTAAGCACTTCAAGTCCTCTTCACTTTCAGCAAGAAAGGTTGTGTCATCTGCCTATTGCACAGGTGGTTAATGAGCCTTCTTTCAATCCTGAAGTCATGTTCTTCTTAATATAATCCAGATTTTCAGATTATTTCTGCAGCACACAGATTGAATAAATATGGTGAAATGATACAACCCTGATGCACATCTTTCCTGATTTTATACCATCTAGTAGCTCTTTGTTTTGTTCAAACATTTGAACCTTGGTCTATGTATAGGTTCCCCATGAGCACAATTAAGTGTTCTGGAATTCTCATTCTTCGCAATGTTATCCATAATTTGTTATGATTCACACATTTGAATGCCTTTGCATAGTCAATGAAGCACATCTTTTTGGTATTCTATGCTTTCATCCAAGATGCATCTGACATCAGCAATGGTATCGTTCAGTCCATGTCCTTTTCTGAATCTGGCTTGAATTTCTGGCAGTTCCCTGTCAATGTACTGCAGTAACAATATTCAAATTATCTTCAGCATAATTTTATTTGGATGTGATCATAATGATATTGTTTGATATGTTCTGAATTATATCACATTTCTTTGGAATATGCATATTTGTTAATTTCTTGTAGATGTTTGGCCAGGTAGCTGTCTTCCAAATTTCTTGTTGTAGAGGAGGGAGCACGTCCACTATTGCATCTGTTTGTTGAAACCTCTCAATTAATATCCCATAAATTTCTGGGACCTTGATTTTTGCCAATGCCTTTAGTGAAGTTTGGATTTATTCCTACAGTACTTTTAGTTGTTGATTATGTGCTATCTCCTGAAATGCTTCAATAATGACCAATACTTTGTGGTACAGTGACTGTGTATTCCTTCCATCTTCTATGGATGTTTCCTTTGATGTTCAATTTTTTTCCCATGTCAAGCAAAACTGCCCTATGTCAAACAACCCACTGCCATCCAGTAGATTCTAACTCATAGCAACCTTATATGACAGAGTAGAACTGTCCCGTAGGGTTTCCAACACAGTAAATCTTCATAAAGCTGACTGCTTCATCTTTCTTCAGTGGAACCACTGGGTTCAAATTGCTGACCTTTTTGGTTAGTAGCCAAATGCTTTAACTGCTGCACCACCAAAGCTCAATATTGAACTTTGAAGCTTGAATTGTTTCATCAGTTCTTTGAGCTTGAGAAATGTCAACATATTCTTTCTTCCCTTCTAGTTTTCTAATTCCAGATCTTTGTATTACTTTACTTTTTAATACTTTGTCTTCTCTTTTGTTCAGTTCTTTTACTTCATCATTTCTTCCTTTTGCTTTAGCTACATTATGTTGAAGAGCCAGTTTCAGTCTCACCTGACATCCAGTTTTTTTTTTTTTTTTTTCCTTTTCTGTCTTTTATTGACCCTTTGCTTTCTTCGTGTACAATATCCTTAATGTCATCACACAACTCATCTGGTCTTTGGTCATTAGTGTTCAATGCCCCAAATTTTTCTTGAGGTGTTTTTTAAATTTAGGGGGGATATACGTAAAGTGGGAGCTCTGGTAGCATAGTGGCTAAGGTACTTGACTGTTAACCAGAAGGCTGGCAGTTCAAACCCATCAGCCACTCCTCAGAAGGAAGGTTGGGCAATCTACTTCCATAGAGATACTGCCTCGGAAACCCAAGGAGGTGTTGCTGTGAGTCAAGTCTGACTCGATGGCACATAACAACAACAACAGTACTCAAAGTAGTGTTTTGGCTCTAATGGTCTTGTTTTAATTTTCTTCAGGTTTATTTGAACTCTGACTCTATAGGACAAACTAGAACTGCCCCATAGGGTTTCCAAGGCTGTAAATCTTTATAAAAGCATGGTGACTGGTGAATTTGAACTACTAACCTTTCCATTAGCAGATGAGCATTTTAACCACTGTGCTACTAGGACTCCCTAATGTGAACTTACATATGAAAAATTGATGGTCTGTTCCACAGTTGGCCCTGGCCTTGTTCTAACTGATAATATTGAGCTTCTCCATCATCTCTTTCTATAGATGTAGTTGATTCAATTTTGTGTATTATGGCAGGTAAGGTCCATGTGTATAGTTGTCACTTATGCTGTTGAAAAATATATTTTCAACAAATAAGTCATTGGGCTTGCAAAATTCTGTCATACGATCTCCAGTCTTTTTTCTATCACCAAAGCCATATTTTCTAACTACTGATACCTCTTTGTGTCCAAATTTGTATTCCAATCACCAATAATTTCCCATGCATTTTGATTGGATGATTGGTCCATTTCAGACTGCAGAAGGTGGTAAAAATCTTCGTATTCATCATCTTTGGCATTAGTGGTTCGTGTGTAAATTTGAATAATGGTCATAGTAACTGATTTCCTTTGTGTTGTTGTTGTTAGGTTCCATCGAGTTGTGCTTAACTCAAACAACCTTATGTACAACAGAATGAAACAGTACCTGGTCATGCATCATCCTTACAATCATTGCTATGCTTAAGCCCATCATTGCAGCCACAATGTCAATCTATCTTTTTGAGAGTCTTCCCCTTTTTCTCTGACCTTCTACTTTGCCAAGTGTGATATTCTTCTCTAGGGAATGGCCTCTCTGACAACATATCCAAAACAGGTGAGATGAGGTCTGGCCATTCTTGCTTCCAAGTAGTACTCCAGCTCCACTTTTTCCAGGAAAGATTTCATTTTTCTGATGGTCTATGGAATTTTCAGTGTTCTTCACCAACAACACCATTCAAAGGCATCAACTCTTCTTCAGTTTTCCTTATTCATTGTCCAGCTTTCACATGTATATGAGGCAATTGAAAATACCATGGCTTGGGTCAGGCAGACTTTAGTCATCAATATGATATCTTTGCTCTTTAACACTTTAGAGGGGTCCCTTGTGAAAAATTTTCTCACTGCATCTCACCTCAGCAATAATAGCAAAATTCAACAAGTAAGAAAATTAAAAAAAAAAAAAATGCTAGTGAGGATGTGGAGAGATTGGAACTCTCATACACTGCTGGTGGGACTGTAAAATGGTACAGCCACCATGGACAACAGTATGGTGCTTCCTTAAAATACTAAGGAAATAGAAATACCATTTGATCCAGCAATTCCACTACTAGGAATATACCTTAAAGAAGTGAGATCCAGGGCAAGAATAGATACATGCACACCCATAATCATCACAACATTATTCATAATAGAAGAGAGATGGAACAACGTAAGTGCCCATCAACAGATGAATGGATAGCCACAGTAGAATACCATGCAACATTAAAAAATAATGAAGAATCCATGAATCACCTCATAATGTGGCTGGACTTGGAGGACATTGTTGTTGTTGTTGTTAAGTGCTGTCAATTCGTTTCCGACTCATAGAGACCCCATGCACAGCAGAATGAAACACTGCCCGATCTCGCGCCAGCCCCACAATACCTGCTATACTTGAGCCCATCATCGCAGCCAACATGTCAATCCATCTCGTTGAAGGCCTTCCCCTCTTTCGTCAACCCTCCACCCTAGCAAGCATGACATCCTTCTCCAGGGAATGGTCCCTTCTTACGAAATGACCAAAATAGGTGAGACGAAGACAAACAGAAGACAGGCATATGAGTTGAAGGTTCCAAGGAGCATTCTGGCTGCACTTCCTCCAGGACAGATCTGTTAGTTCTTTTAGTAGCCCATGGTACTTTCAGCATTCTTCACCAGCACCACAACTCAAAAGCATCAACTCTTCT
>NW_006921633.1:6210777-6225037 GCF_000298275.1 Orycteropus afer afer | reverse complement strand
GGTTCCTGGCTTTTATCCCCTTTCTCCTGCTCTTCTGGCCTGCTACTCTGGGCCTGGAGGACATTATGCTCAGTGAAATAAGTCAATTACAGAAAGACACATATTATATGGACTCTTTATTATAAAATATTAAGGAAATGTTTACACAGGGAAGGAAATTTTCTTTTTCTTTTTTTTTTTTTTTTTGGTTACCAGGGATGGAAGGGAAGGGAAAATTCCTGACTAGTTAAGAGTCATATGCTGATTTTGGTGAATGGAAATGCAGTATAACAAAAGTATGTGACCAGCACAATAATAATAGGGAAAATGAGGACACAGAGAGATGCACAAAATATGTAGACAACAAACGTGAATACTATTCCATAAACAATACCATTTTATCAGTAATAATGAATACTAGTCTGCAGGTGGATACATAGGCAGACAGGTGAAAAGATCAGGTGTGGGTAGGCAAATGATATATACCCATGACCATAGATCGATTTGACTGATGATATTCCTACATGTGTTTTTTTTTTTGCTACCAAAATATCCATATACATTATTGAACTAACAGGGGACAAGTTCGGGGTAGCTTCTTTGCCACAACCAAGCACACTGAGGGATTGAGTCACTGGGTCTGTGGGCTTGGGACCAAAGTCTTGGGGAAGCATCAAGCTCAATTGGTTCAACCTAGTATGTAAAAATAGTGTTCTACATCCTACTTTCATGAGTAGCTACTATGGTGTTGAAAGTGTTTGAGCAGCCATCTAAGACACAATTATTGGTGTCTTAACCAAAAAACAAACAATCAAACAAACTCACTGCAGTTGAGTTGGGTCTGACTCACAGTGACCCCTTCTTGTGTTCTGAGGTGGTATCTCTATGGAAGTAGATTGCCTAATCCTCCTTCTGAGGAGTGGCTGGTGGGTTTGAATTTTCAGCCTTCTGGTTAGCAGTCAAATGCCTTAGGCACTAAACCACCAGAGCTCCCACTGGTCTCTTAGTCCAGAGCAAAGAGTGAAGAAAATCAAAGACATATGGAAACAATTAGTGCAAATGACTAATAGACCACAGGAACCTCAACCTTCATGAGCCTGAAACCAGAAGAACTAGATAATGCCTGGATACCAATGCCAACCCTTGGAAAAGGACCAAAATTGGAGATCCTGGATAGAATGGGAGGGAAAAATGTGGAACAAAATTCAAAAACACAGAAATGACCAGAATTACTGGTCAGATAGAGACTGATAAAAACTGTGAGATTGTGGCCTCAGATTATCCTCCGGGACTGGAATTGGACTCACTTTCATCAATTAGCTCTCAGTTAAACAACAGAAAGATCTACATGCAGAACACCTACCACACACTCCTTTAGAACAGTCAACTGTGAGAGATCAGAAGGGCAGCATTTGCATAAGGGAAAGCTAGATAGATAGGGATCCATAGGTAAGAAGGACAAAAGAAACAGGTAGTCTCAAGGAGGAGATGGGAGAATAGCTGTTCATTGAGGTTATTATAATCAGAGCTGTGAAACAAAATATTGTGGATGGTTGAGTAAAATGAATCTCCTTTGTGAATTTGCAACGAAATCACAATAAAAATTCTTCTAAAAAAGAAAATACCATGGCTTGAGTTAGGCACATCTTACTTTTCAAATAGACATCTTTGTTCTTTAACACTTTAAAAAGGTCTCTTGCAACAGGTTTGCCCAGTAGACTATGACATCTGAGTTCTTGACTTCTGCTTCCATGGATGTTGATTGTGGATTAAAGAAAATTAAATCCCTGACAACTCAATCTTTTCTCTATTTAGCATGTTGTTGCTTATTGGTGCAATTGTGGGGATTTTCATTTTCTTTCTGTTGAGTTGTAATTTGTACTGAAGACTGTAGTGTTTGATCTTCATCAGTAAGTGCTTCAAGTAATCTTCACTTTCAATAAGAAAGTTGTGTCATCTGCATATCACAAGTTGTTAATGAGTTTTCCTTCAACCTTGATGTTGCATTTTTCTTCATGTACTCCACCTTCTCAGATTATTTGCTCAGGATACAGATCGAATAAAAACAGTGAAAAGATACAACCCTGACATATGTTCTTCCTGATTTTAAACAATTTATTATCCCCTGGGACAGCCTCCAGGTGGCAGGAAGCAGCAGCAGACAGGGCCAGAGGAACAGGTAGAGGGAAGGCCAAGCAGTGAGTGGAGCAGTTAGAACAGCTAAGGGAGATGAACTTGTCTGTTGGTTTGTTGTACTGTGGTGGTTTGCATGATGCTGTGAGGCTGGAGGCCATGCCAACAGGGGTGTCCATCTGGACCAGGTTTGGTGGAGCTTACTGGCTAAGACAGACTTGGCAGAAGGAAGAGGCCATCCACTTCTCAAAGAATTGCCAAGGAAAACTTTATGAATAGTAGTGAAACACTGTCTTACATATTATTGGAAAATTTTATGAATAGCCCTGAAACATTGTTTGAAATAATGCCAGAAGATGAGCCCCTCAGGTAGGAAGGCACTCAAAATATGACTGGGAAAGTGCTGCCTCATCAGAGTAGAGCCTACCTTAATGATATGGATAAAGTAGAGTTTTTGGGGGCCTCCATTTGCTGAAGTGGCATGACTCAATATGAGAAGAAACAGCTGCAAACATTCATTAATAATCGGAATATACAAAGTATGAATCTAGGAAAATGAGAAATTGTAAAAAATGAAATGGAACACACAAAGGTTGATATCCTAGGTATTAGTGAGATGAAATGAACTGGTTTTGGCCATTTTGAATCAGATAATCATATGATCTACTATACCAGAAATGACAAATTGAAGAGGATTGGTGTGGCATCATCATAAAGAATGTTTCAAGATCTGTTCTGAAGTAAAATGCTGTCAGTGATAGAATAATATCCATATGCCTACAAAGAAGACCAGTTAACACTACTATTATTCAAATTTACACACCAACCACCAAAACCAAATATGAGGAAATTGAAGATTTTTACTAGTGTCTGCAGTCTGAAATTGACCAAACATGCTATCAAGTTGTGCTGATTATCACTGGTCACTGATGCAAAAGTTGGAAACAAAGAAGGATCCCTGGTAATTGGAAACTTTGGCTTTGGAGATAGAAACAATGCTGGATATCACATGATTGAATATTGTAAGACCAATGACTTATTCATTGAAAATACCTTTTTTCAAAAACACAAATGGTGGCTATACATATGGACTTTGTCAGATGGAGTACACAGGAATCAGACTGACTACATCTATGGCAATAGACGATGGAAAAGCTCAATATCTTCAGCCAAAACAAGATCAGGAGCTGAATGGGGAACTGACCATCAACTGCTCATTTGCAAGTTCATGCTGAAATTGAAGACAATTAAAACAAGTCCACAAGAGCCAAAATATGGCCTTAATTATATTCCTCCCGAATTTAGAGACCATTTAAAGAATAGATTTGATGCATTGAACACCAATGACCAAAAACCAGAGGAATTGTGGGATGACAGTAAGAACACCATCTATGAAGAAAGCAAAAGGTCATTAAAAAGACAGGAAAGGAAGAAAGACCAAAATGGATATCAGAAGAAACTCTGAAACTTGCCCTTGAGCAGAGAGTAGCTAAAGCAAATGGAAGAAATGACAAGATAAAAGAGTTAAACAGAAGATCTCAAAGAGCAGCTCAAGAAGACAAAGTTAATTATTATAATGAAAAGTGCAGAGACATGGAGGTGGAAAGCCAAAAAGGAGGAACATGTTTGATATTTCTCAAGCTGAAAGAACTGAAGAAAAAATTTAAGCCTTGAGTTGCAATATTGAAAGATTCTATGGGAAATATATGGAATGATGCAACAAACATCAAAAGAAGGTGGAAGGAATACACAGAGTCACTGCACCAAAAATAATTGGTTGATGTTCATTCATTTCAGGAGGTGGCATATGATCAAGAACCAATGGTACTGAAGGAAGAAATCAAAGCTGCACTAAGAGAAGTGGAGAAAAACAAGCCTCCAGGAATTGACAGGATACCCATTGAGATGTTTCAACAAATGGGTGCCTCACTAGAGACACTCACTCAGCTATGCCAAGAGATTTAGAAGACAGCTCTCTGGCTAACTGACTGGAAAAAGACCTATATTTTTACCCATTCCAAGGAAAGGTGATCTCACAGAAAGTGGAAATTATCGAACAATATCATTAATATCACACACAAGTAAAATCGTACTGAAGATAATTCAGAAATGGTTGCAGCAGCATATTGACAGAGAACTTCCAGAAATGCAAGCTGGATTCAGAAGAGGATGTGGAATGAGGGATATCACTGCTGATTTCAGATGGATCTTGGCTCAAAACAAAGAATACCAGAAAGATGTTTACTTGTGTTGTATTGACTATGCAAAGGCAGTTGATTGTGCAGATCATAACAAATTATGGATAACATTGAGAATAATGGAAATTCCTTAACACTTAATTGTGCTCATGAGGAACCTTTACATAGAACAGGAGGTTGTCATTAAAATACAACAAGGGGGCACTGCGTGGTTAAAAATCCAGAAGTGGGTGTGTCAGTGTTGTATCCTTTCATAATACTTATTCAACTGTATGTTGAACAAATAATCCAAGAAGCTGGACTAAATGAAGGAGAATGTAGCATCAGGATTGGGGCAAGACTTATTAACAACCTGCATTATGTAGACTACACAACTTTGCTCATCACTGAAAGTGAGGATGACTTGAAACACTTACTGATGAATATTGAAGACTACAGTCTGAAGTATGGATTATACCTTAATAAAAAGACAACAAAACACCTTACAATGAGACTGATAAGCAGCATCATGATAAATGGAGAAAAGATTGAAGTTGTCAAAGACTTCATATTTCTTGGTTCTACAATCAACACCAATGGAAGCAGCAGTCAAGATATTAGACATCGTATGTTGTTGTTGTTGTTGTTATATTCCCTCGAGTCGGACCCAACTCATAGCAACCCCTCCTTGGGTTTACAAGGTGATATCACTATGGAAGTAGATTGCCTAACCTTCCTTCCAAGGAGTGGCTGGTGGGTTTGAACCGCCAGCCTTCTGGTTAGCAGTCAAGTGTCTTAAGCACTACACTACCAGAGCTCCCAAGTATTGGCAAATCTGAGACAAAGGACCTCTTTCAAGTGCTGAAGAGCAAAAGTATCTCCTTGAAGACTAAGGTGCACATGGCACAAGCTATGGTATTTTTCAATCACCTCATATGCATGGGAGAGCTGGATAATGAAAAAGGAAGACCAAAGAAGACTAGATACTTTTGAGTTGTGTTGTTGGCAAAGAATGCTAAAAGTACCATGGACTGCTAAAAGAACTAACAAATCTGTCCTGGAGGAAGTTCAGACAGAATGCTCCTTGGAAGTGAGAATGGCCAGACTTCATCTCATCTACTTTGGTCATGTTGTAAGAAGGGACCATTCTCTGGAGAAGAATATCATGCTTGGCAAAGTGGAGGGGACAAAAAATGGGGAACATTCTCAATGAGATGGATTGACAAAGTGGCTGCAATGGTGGGTTCAGGTATAGAAAGATCACAGGGCTTGCACAGGACCCAGTAGTGTTTTGTTCTGTTGTATGTGGGGTTGCTATGAATTGGAGATGACTCAATGGCATCTAACAACAACAACATCCATGCTGAGAAGTTCATCTTCCAGCACTATATCAGAAAGTACTTCACTACTATTTCTAAAATTCTCCAGTAATATGTCAGACAGTGTTTCTCTGCTGTTCATAACACTTTCAGTGGTCAGATTTTTCAGAAGCAGAGAGCGTACACTTCTTCCCAGTCTGCTTAGTGTAGAAGCTCTGCTAAAACTTGTCCATGATCCTGCTTGTAGTTGAAATACCAGTGGCATAGCTTCCAGCCTCACAGCAACATGCAAGCCACCACAGTGTGACAAACTGACAGATGAGTGTTGTTGTTGTTGTTATGTGCCGTTGAGTCGGCCCCGACTCATAGCGACCCCTCCTTGGGTTTCCAAGGCAGTATCACTACGGAAGTAGGATTGCCCAGCCTTCCTTCCGAGGAGTGGCTGATGGGTTTGAACCACCAGCCTTCTGGTTAGTAGTCAAGTGCTTTAGCCACTATGCTACCAGAGCTCCTGACAGATGAGTAGTAGAGTCTTATTTGTAGGTACATGGACATTATCCTAACATCTACAGAATTATATTTCAAGATAGATAGATCTTGATATGTTCTTTTTGACAATGAATGTGACTCTGTTCCTTGTATTTCCTGCATATTAGACTATATGATTTTCTGATTCAAAATGGCCAGCACTAGTCTATTTCAGCCCACTAGTGCCAAGGAGATCTATCTCCAAGCTGTCCATTTCATTTTTGACAATTTCCAATTTTCCTTGATTTATATTTCATATACTCTACATTCTGGTTACTAATGGATTCTTGTCGCTGTTTGTTCTCATTTTGAGTTACACCACATCAAAAAATGAAAATCCTAAATGCTTTACTTCATGTGCATCATTAAGTCAACTCTACTTTAAGAAGGCAGTTCTTCTCTGGCTTATTTCCAGTGCCTTCAAACTCAAGGGGCTCATTTTCTGGCACTATATCAAACAAAGTTCCGCTGCTACCTATGAGGTTTTCATTGGCCAATTTTTTTTTTTTTTTCCTCCCAGAAGTATATTGACAGGTCCTTCTTCCTAGTTTATCTTAGTCTGGAAGCTCCACTGGAACCTGTTCACCATGGGTGATCCTGTTGTGATTGGAAATACCACTAGTATGAGTTCCAGTATCACAGCAATGTTCCAGCTATGACAATAAGACAAACTGACAGATGAGTAGTAGATAAAGCACCATATTGTCCTCAAATTATATTTGGGAATAATATGAACAAGTATAAGCATATTTTTTCCAATAAATAAGATTTTCTTTCCCTATATCTTTATCTGAATGTGTGTATATTTTAATTTTTATTTTGCCATAATTTTCTACTTACAGAATAATTGAAAAAATAGTACTAAAGGGAGCAGCCCCTCCAGAATGGTGGGATAAAGACCTGCACAAATCTACCCATCAAAAAAAGCAATAAGAACATTGACAAAAATGATCAAAATCAATTTCTTCAGAATTCTGAAAATAAGCCAGATGTTTGCAAATATAAGAGGATGTTTTTTCAAAAAACATGATTGAATCTTGAGAAGATCAGTAAACTTTGTGACAATTTTAAGTTTTGCTCTTTAAATCCCTTTTTGTTCAGTTCTCTGTTAGCCTTGAAGACCAGTCACTTGGTTGACACTGAAGGGGGCAAAACAAATTTTTGAGCTCTTCAAAAAATCCCATTCTCTAGAATGGGACTCTAGTCCCATTCTATTTCTCGTTTACTTGTGCCGTGGCTCTCTGAAACAGAGTTTGTCATTATTTGACCTGATTCAGAGCTCAGATTGTGGAGAGCAGATGGTGAACATATTTTAGAGGCCATTATTCTACAACTCTTGAGACGTTGTATTGGTTGAGGCAAACAGGTGAACCCAAAACCATAACAGGAACATCTGTGTAATGAGATATTCATAGGGGACTTGAAAAGTTCCAACATAGTCGTGGAACTCTAGAAGGCTATGTGCATGTATAGGGCAGTGTGCATGCATAAGGCTGTGTGCATGCTCAGGAAACATGCAAAGGTCATAATCTATGCTTGACCTTGAGGTCTTGCACAAGAAGGAAGTGAAAGCTGGGTTAAAATTGTAAATTTCTAGAGCATTGAATCTGTGTTCCAACACTCAGAGGTCTTTGGACATAGGATGGAAGACTTACTGGGATTTAAACCAAAACAAAAGCAAGCAAATAAAAACAGCAAACTTGTGGGAGAGAGGTCTGGTTTCCAGGGTTGTCATATTACATTGAAAAATGTCCAGTTTTTAATAAAAATTCTGAGAATACAAAGAAATAGAAATGGATGCTCTATACACATGGAAGGAAATAAATAAATAAATAAATAAACAGAAATTATCCCTGAGAAAGTTCAGATGTTGGACTTAAAAAATTATAGTACATATCTACTGCTGCTATAACAAATTACTACAAACTTGTGTTGTTTTGTTATGTGCCATTAAGTCAGCTTCAACTCATAGTGATTCTTTGTACAACAAAACTATACACTGCTCAATTGTGCGCCTTCCTTACAATCCTTGCTATACTTGAGCTCATCATTGGAACCCCTATGTTAAGCCATCTTACAAACTTAGTGGCACAGAATAATAAAAGTGTATTATCTTAGTGTTTTGTATACCATAAATTTTGCATGAAGGATATTATGCTAGGTAAAGTGCAGGATTAGTGAAAATGGGGAAGAACCTCAACAAGATGGATTGACATAATAGCTGCAACAATGGACTCAAACATGGCAATGATTATAAAGATGGTGCAGGACCAGGCACAGTTTTGTTCTGTTGTACATAAGGTTGAAATTAACTTGGTAGCACCTAAAATAGCAAATTGTCTTACATGGATCACTGGGCTAAATCAAGGATTCAGCAGAACTAAATTTATTTTTGTTGTTGTTGTTGTTATGTGCCGTCGAGTCAAACCTGACTCATAGCGACCCCTCCTTGGGTTTCCAAGGCAGTATCACTATGGAAGTAGGATTGCCCAACCTTCCTTCCGAGGAGTGGCTGGTGGGTTTGAATCACCAGCCGTCTGGTTAGCAGGCAAGTGTCTTAGCCACTATGCTACCAGATTAGGTAACTATATATGAGAATTCATTCCCTTACCTTTTCTTGCTTCCAGAGGTCCCTAAAATTTCTCAATTCATGGCTTCCTTCCACCACTTTCAAAAGTATCAATAGAGGACTGAACTTTTCTCATGTTGAATCTCATTTATCCTCTTGCATAGTCGTATCACTCCCTGACTGCAGCCAGAAAAGGATCTAAGTGAATAGAATTTTGGAAAAAAAAATCACAAAGGAAATTAGGAACTATTTTGAGATGAATGGTATTAATAAAAAAAATACAGTAATACAATATACCAAAACTTAAAATAAGCAGCTTAAGCAGTTCTTATAGAGAAATTTGTAATGAAAAATTTCTATATTTAAAAAAGAAAGAAAAAAAAAAAAAAACACCTGAAATAAATAACCTAAATTAACACTTTGAACAGTAGGTGGTAGGGTTGATTTTGTCTCATGACATGTATGTCAGAGTAGAGATATGCTGTGTAGAGTGTTCAAGGCTGACATTTTGGAAGTCAACCACAAAGCTTTTCTTCCCAAGTACCTTTAGGTAGACTTCAACCACCAACTGTTAGGTGAGTGGTTGAGAATTTTAACCCTCTGCACCACCCAAGAATCCCTAAATTTCCATCTTTAGAAACTAGAAAAAGAAGAGCAAATTAAACCAAAAGCAACAGAAGAAATGAAGTATTCAAAGCAGAACAGAAATAAATGAAATAGATAAATGAGCTGTTGTAGTTCTTAGGTGCTGTTGAGTCATCTCTGACTCATAGTGACCTCATGTACAGCAGAACAAAACACTGTCGGGTCCTGTGCCAGTCCCACGATCTTTGCTATACCTGATCCCATGGTTGCAGCCTTTGTGTCAGTCCATATCTTTGAGGGCCTTCCCCTTTTTCATTGCCCCTCCACTTTGCCAAACATGATATACTTCTCCAGGGAATGGTTCCTTCTTACATGACCAAAGTAGGTAAGATGAAGTCTGGTCATTCTTGCTTCCAAGGAGCATTCCACCTGCACTTCTTCCAGGACAGATTTGTTAGTTCTTTTAGCAGTCCATGGTACTTTCAGCATTCTTTGCCAACAACACAATTCAAAAGCATCTACTCTTCTTCGGTCTTCCTTTTTCATTGTCCAACTCTCTTGTGCATATGAGGTGATGGAAAATACCATGGCTTGTGTCAGGCATACCTTAGTCTTCAAGGAAACATCTTTGCTCTTCAGCACTTGAAAGTGGTCCTTTATAGCAGATTTGCCCAATGCTAAACAGTGTTTGGTCATATAGTAATTGGCTTTGTTGACTCGAGCTGCTCTTTGAAATTTTCTGTTCAGCTCTTTTATTTTGTTATTTCTTCCATTTGCTTTAGCTACTCTCCATTCAAGGGCAAGTTTCACAGTCTTTTCTGGCATCCATTTTGGTCTTTTCTTCTTTTCTCATCTTTTCAATTACCTTCTTAATTTGCCCAATAAAGGGGAAAGAAAAGCCAGAGGGGAGGACAGCAGAGCAGCAGCCAGGGATCCAGGTAAGGGAGGGACACAGACCTATCCTCCATGATCCAGGAATGCCGGGGAAAGAGAAGCCAGGCAGACAACAGAGCAGAGCAGTGCCAGGGATCCAGGTAAGGGGAGGGTGGAGAGGTTTCAAGCAGCTAATTGAGACAAACTTTCTTTGTCATACTATTGTGGCTTGCATGTTGCTATGAGGCTTGAGGCTGTGCTATCGATGTTTCAAGTGTTGGCTGGGTTGCACATGGTGTACAGGTTTCAATGCAGCTTACAGACTGAGGCAGACTAGGAAGAAGGAAGAAGCCATCCACTTCTCAAAGAATTGGCCAGGGAAAATCTTATGAATAGCAGAGAAACACTGTCTGATACATTACTGTGCAACTTCATGTGTAGCCCAGAAACATTATCCAGCACAGTACAGAAGAACGAGCCCCTTAGATCAAAAAAGGCTTTCAAAATATGATTAGGAAAGAGCTGCATCCTCAGGGTAGGACTAACCTTATTGATATGGATAAAGTAAAGCTTTCAAGACCTCTAATTACTGATGTGGCATGACTAAAATTGAGGAGAAACAGCTGCAAACATCCATTAATAATAGCAACATGGAATGTATGAAGTATGAATCTAGGAAAATTGGAAGTTGTCAAAAATGAAATGGAATGCATAAAGATTGATATCATAGGCATTAGTGAGCTGCAATAGACTGGTTTTGGTCATTTTGAATCAGATAAGAATATGATCTACTATGCCGAGAATGAAACGACTCGACAGCACTTAACAACAACAACAACATGACGAGAATGACAATTTGAAGATGAATGGTATGACATTCATCATCACAAAGGATGTTTCAAGATCTGTCCTGAAGTATAATGCTGTTAGTTATAGGATAATATCAATACATCTACAAAGAAGACCAATTAATGAGACTATTATTCATATTTATGCACCAATAACCAAAGCAAAAGATGAGAAAATAGAAGATTTTTATCAACTTCTGCAGTCTGAAATTGACAAAATGTGCAATTAAAATGTGTTAATTATCACTGTGATGAATGCAAAAGTTGAAAACAAAGAAGAATCACTGGAAGTTGGAATAGTTGGCCTTGGTGACAGAAATAATGCTGGAGATCACATGATAGAATTTTGCAAGACCAAGGACTTATTCATTGCATATACCTTTTTTCAACAACATAAATGGTGGCTATACACATGAACTTTGCCAGATGGGGTACACGGGAGTCAGATTGACTGCATCTGTGACAAGAGACAATGGAGAAGCTCAATATCTTCAGCCAGAACAAAGCCAGGAGCTGACTGTGGAACAGACCATCAACTGCTCATATGCAAGTTCAAGTTGAAGTTGAAGAAAATTAAAATATGTCCACAAGAGCCAAAATATGATCTTGAATATATCCTTCCTGAATTTAGAGACCATGTAAAGAATAGATTTGATGCATTGAACACAAATGACTGAAAACCAGAAGAATTGTGGGATGACATCAAGAACATCATCCATGAAGAAAGCAAGAGGTCATTAAAAAGATGAGAAAAGAAGAAAAGACCAAAATTGATGACAGAAGAGATTCTGAAACTTGACCTTGAGTGGAGAGTTGCTAAAGCAAATGGAAAAAATGGCAAGATAAAAGGGTTGAACAGAAGATTTCAAAGAGCAGCTCAAGCAGACAAAGCCAATTACTATAATGAAATGTGCAAAGACCTGGAGTTAGAAAACCAAAAGGGAAGGATACACTTGACATTTCTCAAGCAGACAGAACTGAAGATAAAATTTAAGCCTCAAGTTGCAATATTGAAAGATTCTATGAGCAAAATATTGAATGGCACAGGAAGCATCCAAAGAAGATAGAAGGAATACACAGAGTCACTGTACCAAAAATAATTGGCCAATGCTCATCCATTTCAGGAGGTGGCATATGATCAAGAACCAATGGTATTGAAGGAGGAAGTCAAAGTTGCACTGAAGGAATTGGAGAAGAACAAGGTTCCAGGAATTGACAGAATACCATTGAGATGTTTCAACAAATGGGTGCCCCACTGGAGGCACTCACTTGGTTATGCTAAGAGATTTGGAAGACAACTACCTGGCCAACTGACTGGAAGAAATCCATATCTGCACCCATTCCAAAGAGAGGTGATCCTACAGAATGTGGAAATTTTTGAACAAATACCATTAATATCACACACAAGTAAAATCTTACTGAAGATAATTCAAAAATGGTTACAGCAGTATATTGACAGAGAACTTCCAGAGGTACAGGCTGAGGGATATGGAATGAGGAATATAATTGCTGATGTCAGATGTATCTTGGCTCAAAGCAAAGAACACCAGAAAGATGTTTACTTCTGTTTTATTGACTATTCAAAGGCATTTAATTGTGTGGATCATAACAAATTGTGGATTACGTTGAGAAGAATGGGAATTCCAGAACACTTTATTGTACTCATGAGGAACCTGTATATAGACCAGGACGCTGTCATTCAAACAATACAAGGGAACACTACATGGTTTAAAATCAAGAAGAGAGTGTGTCAGGGTTGTATCATTTCACCATACTTATTCAATATACATGCTGAGCAAATAATCCGAGAAACTGGACTATATGAAGAAGAACAAAGCATCAGGATTGGAGGAAGGCTCATTAACAACCTGTGATATGCTGATGACACAACCTTGCTTGCTGAAAGTGAGGGTGACTTGAAGCACTTACTGATGAAGTTTGAAGACTATAGTCTCCAGTATGGATTACATCTCAATATAAAGAAAATAAAAATTATCACAACTGGACCTGTAAGCAGCATCACGATGAGTGGAGAAAAGATTGAAGTTGTCAAAGACTTCACATTTCTTGGTTCTACAATTGACACCAATGGAGGCAGCAGTCAGGACATCAGATGAGGTATAGCACTGGGCAAATCGGCGGCAAAAGACCTCTTTCAAGTGCTGAAGAGCAAAGATGTCTCCTAGAAGATTAAAGTGTAGCTGACACAAGCCATGATATTTTCAATTGCTCATATGTATATGAATATACATATGTACAATGAATAAAGAAGACCGAAGAATAATTGATGTTTTTTGAGATGTGGTGCTGGAGAAGAATGCTGAAAGTGCCGTGGACTGCTAAAGGAACTAACAAATCTTTCCTGGAGGAAGTGCAGCCAGAATTCTCCTTGGAAGCGAGAATGGCCAGACTTCATCTCACCTACTTTGGTCATGTTGTCAGAAGGGACCATGCCCTGGAGAAGGATTTCATGCTTAGTAAGATGGAGGGTCGACAAAGGAGGAGAAGGCCCTCAAGGAGATGGATTGACACAGTGGCTGCCATGATGGGCTCAAGTACAGCAGCGATCATGGAGTTGCCATGGGGTTGGGAGGTGTTTTGTTCTGCTGTGCATAGGGTCATTATGAGTTGGAAATTACTTGATGGCACCTAACAACAACAACAACAACAACAACAACAACAACCTATGATGTCTGAAACCTTGACTGCTGCTTCCATTGGTGTTGATTATAGAACTAAGTAATATGATGTTTTTTGACAACTTCAATCATTTCTCCATTTCTCCATTTATCATGATGCTGCTTATTGGTCCTGTTATGAGGATTTTTGTTTTCTTTATGGTGTAATCCATACTGCAGACTGTAGTCTTCAATCTTCATGAATAAGTGTTTCAAGTCATCCTCGTTTTCAGTGATGAGCAAAGTTGTGTTGTATGCATAATACATGTTAATGAGTCTTCCTCAAATCCTGATGCCATGTTCTTCTTCATACAGTCCAGCTTCTCTGATTATTTGTTCAGCATACAAATTAAATAAGTATGGTGAAAGGATGCAACCCTGATGCACTCTCTTCTTGATTTTAAACCATGCAGTGTCCTCTTGTTGTGTTTGAATGACAGTGTCCTCATCTATGTACAAGTTCCCAATGAGCAAAATTAAGTGTTCTGGAATTCCCATTCTTCTCAATGTTATCCATAATTTGTTATGATCCACACAATTGAATGCCTTTGCAGAGTCAATAAAACACAAG
>NW_006921633.1:6185129-6195511 GCF_000298275.1 Orycteropus afer afer | reverse complement strand
GCTTTAGCTACTCTTCACTCAAGGGCAAGTTTCAGAGTCTCTTCTGGCATCCATTTTGGTCTTTTCTTCCTTTCCTGTCTTTTTAAAGACCTTTTGCTTTCTTCATGGGTGATGTTCTTGATGTCATGCCACAATTCCTCTGGTTTTCAGTCACTGGTGTTCAGTCCATCAAATCTATTCTTTACATGGTCTCTAAATTTAGGAGCAATATAATCAGGGTCATATTTTGGCCCTCATGGTCTTGTTTTAATTGTCTTCAACTTCAACTTGAACTTGCAAATGAGTTGTTGATGGTTTGTTCCTCAGTCAGCTCCTGGCCTTGTTTTGGCTGAAGATATTGAGCTTCTCCATTGTCTCTCACCACAGATGTAGTCAGTCTGATTCCTGTGTACTCCATCTGGCTAAGTTCCCATGTATAGTTGCTATTTGTGTGTTGAAAAAATGTATTTGCAATGAATAAGTCATTGGTCTTACAAAATTCTATCATGCTATCTCCAGCGTTATTTCTCTCTACAAGGCCAAATATCCCAACTACCAGTGATTCTTCTTTGTTTCCAACTTTTGCATTCCAGTCACCAGTGATAATCAGTGCACTTGATTGCATGTTTTGTCAATTTCAGACTGCAGACATTGGTAGAAATCTTCAGTTTCCTCATCTTTGGCTTTGGTGGTTGGTGTGTAAATTTGAACAGTAGTAGTATTAACTGGTCTTCCTTGTAGGCATATGAATATTATTCTATCACTGGTAGCAGTGTACTTCAGGACAGATCTTGAAACATTCTTTGTTATGATGAATGCCATGCCATTCTTCTTCAATTTATTATTCCTGGCATAGTAGATTATATGGTAATCTGATTCAAAATGGCCAAAACTCGTCCATTTCAACTCACTAATGCCTAGGATATCAATCTTTATGTGTTCCATTTCATTTTTGACAACTTCCAATTTTCCTAGATTCACACGTCATACATTCCATGTTCCGATTATCAATTGACGTTTGCAACTGTTTCTTCTCATATTAAGTCATGCCACTTCAGCCAGTTGAGGCCCCAGAAGCTCTACTTATCCATATCATTAAGGTAAGCTCTACTCCGATGAGCTGTCTCATCAGAGTAGAGCCTACCTTAAATAAATGAGTACCAAACAAAAACAAAACCATTGCCGTTGAGTTGCATCCAATGCATAATGGCCTCTTCTTGGTTTTCTGAGGTAGTATTTCCACAGAAGTAGATTTCCCAATCTTCCTTCTGAGGAGTAGCTGGGGAGTTTGAAGTGCCAGCCTTCTGCTTAGCAGTCAAATGCCTTGGGCACTATGCCACCAGAACTCCCAAATAAATGGGTAGAGATGAATAAATAAATGATTGAGAAAATTTAAAAACTTGGAAATATTTAACACAATTGGCAATCATTTAGCTAGATTGATTGAAAAAAGAGTAGTCAAATTGCTGTAGTCAAGAATTTAAGAGGGGTTGATAAAACCAAAGACACAGAAATAAAAAAGTTATAAGCCAATATTAGGAAAAATGTTGTTTACAACCAATTAAGTAAATGGAAAAATTTACAGATTTTTTTTTTAATTTCAATGTTGTTTTAATGTGTGAAAATCAATCAGTGTAAAACCCATATTAATAGAATAAAGGATAAACACCACATAATCATTTCAAAAGATGTAAAAGAAACATTTGTCAAGCTCAAACACTTTTTCATAATGAAAATATTCATGAACTTAAGGATACCAGGGAACATATATTCATTCTGATAAAGATAATATATGAAAAATCCAGTTAGTTTCATAACGAGTGATGAAAGACTGAATCCTTTCTAGTCAATATCAGGAACAAGACAAAGGATGTCCATTCTACTGGATGTTCTAGTGACCCTCTTGGGTTTCCCAGGTGGTATCTCTACAGAAGGAGATTCCCCATTCTTCCTTCCAAGGAAGTTACAGCAATTACGGAAGAAAAAATAAATTAAAATTACCTAGACTGGAATGGAGGAAACAAATTATCTTTACTTCAGGTGGCATGATCTTGTATATAAAAACCTTTAGGAACACACACACACATACACATAACAGAACAAATAAGGTAATTCAACAAGACAGCAAGATATAAGATCAATATACAAAATTTAATTGTATATCTATACACCTGAAAATAGCAATCCAAAAGTGAAATTAAAAAACAATTCCATTTCCAATAGCATAAAAAATAAAATAGTAAGAACAAATTTTAAAAAAGAATATGAGCTATTCATTGAATACTACAAACCATTATAAAAATTAAACAATACTTAAATGAATGGAAAAATATCCCAGTTCATGATTGAAAACTAAACATTATCAAGACAGCAATGCTCCCCAACTTGTTCTACAGATTCAATGCAGTCCATATCAAAATTCCACCTAATTTTTACAGAGAAATTTGCAAACTTATTCTAAATTTCATATAGAAATGAAAGGAACCTAGAATACCCAAAACAATCTTGAAAAAGAATAAAGTTAGAGGGCTCACACTTCCTAATTTCAAAAGTTATTTCAAAGCTACTATAATCAAGAGAGTGTGGTTCTGTTGTAAGAATGAATGTATGCATGAATGGATAAAAATTGAAAGTCCAGAATGAACTTGTACATTTCTTTTTTGTCAATTAATTTTTGACTATTTTTGTTGTTAGGCACCATTGAGTTGTATTCGACTCATAGTGACCCTGTGTACAACAGAACCAAACATTGCCTGGTTGTCCACCATCCTCACAATATTTATTGTACTTGAGGCCATCATTAAAGTCACTGTGTCAATCTATCTTGCTGAGAGTCTTCCCCTTCTTTGTTGACCCTCCACTTTACCAAGGATGATATCCTTTTTCAGGGAATATCCCTTTTGACAACATGACCAAAGTAGGGGAGACAAAGTCTAGCCAGTCTTGCTTCCAACAAGCATTTCAACTGCATTTCTTCCAGGACTGATTTATTTGTTCTTTTGGCAGTCCATGGTATTTTCATGGTATTGTATATTGATCATCAACACCGTAATTCAAAGACGTCGACCCTTCTTCAGTCTTCCTTGTTCATTGTCCAGTTTTCACATGCATATGAGGCAATTGAAAATACTGTGGCTTGGGTTAGGGGCACATTAGTGTTCAAAGTGACATCTTTGCTCTTCAACACTTTAAAGAGATCTTTTTGCAGCAGATTTTCCCAGTGCAAGACTGTTGAAGGGCCAGAGAAGCCTTTTTGCTGAAAAAAAAAAAATGCAGAAATATAACTAAAATATATATTATATATAGATATTATATTACAATATATATTATATAACATAATATATATATTATATATATATATTATTAGAGTAGATATTAACCACAATAATTAATTCTCTATTTTTCTTTTGTCCCCTCCTTCCCTGTACATGAATAGGATAGTTACTTTTGGTGGTTCTTTTCCTCACACATTCCTTTGGGCATCTGGCTTAAACTCACTACCCCTTTGTAGCTGATAACTGTGGTTTATGGAGTGAGATGACCTTGAGAAAGGAGACATCGAACCTGGAACAACCAATATAAAGGAGAAAACAGATACATCCCTGCTGAACTGAGAGGCCTGCGGGTGCCCCCTACCATACTCTCCCCTGTAGAAGCAACTTTTCTAGGTAGGTAAGAGGAACTTGATGGACACTTTATCCTGATGAAGGATGGCTTTCTATCACTGACCAGAAGAAGAGCACAGATGTCATAAGGCAACGACAATTCATCCCAAGAACAGAAGAAAGTATTCTCAGCATTCCTCAAACCCTCCTACTCCTTAGCCCAATTCCCTTTAAAACCCCTAGTCATTTCCCAGTTCAGGGAGATAGACTTTTTAGAGAAGTGATTCTCTCTGTATTCTTGAGTATCCAATATTTAAGAAATTGTTTTGCTTTCCTGCTTCAACTTGTTTTGATAATTGGCTCTGCACAACAGGGGGTAAGAACCTTGTTATTCTTACAAGACTATCTGATTTCTTGACTGATGATTCCATGGGTGTTAATTGTGGATCCTAGTAAAATGAATTCTTTGACAACTTCAATCTTTCCTCCATTTTTTTTTTTTTTTTTGTGAAGGTGCTTTTTGGTCCAGTCATGAGAACTTTTGTTTTCTTTATGTTGAGGTGTAATGCATAAGAAAGATGTAGTCTTTGATCTTCATCAGTAAGTGCTTCCAAAATCATCTTCACTTTCAGCAAGCAAAGTTGTGTCCTCTGCAAATCGTAGTTTTGTGGGGTTTTTTTTATTTTTATTGTGATTTGGGTGAAAATTTACAGAGTGAATTTTTTTCCATATGGCAGCTCACATACACTTTGTCTCATGACATTGACTGCACTTTCCCACAATGCAACTGGTCCCTTCCTACATCCTCCCCATAGTTACCTTTTACCTGTGTCCTTCCCTCTCATGCACTCTTGCCCCTGGAGCTGTCTCCCTGTGCATACACAGCCCTTCTATGATCCCATGATTGATCTCTCCAGGGAGTGTATCTACCTAATGTAAATGTTCAGCTCATATGCCTGTGTTTTGTTTGGCTGGAAGCCATGGGAGTGGGTCCAATTGCAGACCTGGAGGACAGCTAGGGGCCACAGTCTCAGGGGTTCCATCAGGCTCTATCAGACCAGCAAACTTGGTCCCTTTTATTTTATATTTTTTATGATTTTGATTTTTGTTCCACATTGTTCTCTCACTCTATCCAGGATCTCCTACATAGATCCCCATCCCAGTGGTTGACAGTGGTAGCTGGTACCATCTAGTTCTTCTGGTCTCATAGTAGTACAGGCTGAGGATCGCATGGTGAACCAGTTGCTTGGACTAATTGTTTCTATGCATCTTTGGTTTTCTTCATTTTCCTTTGCTGTGGACTAGGAAAGACCCATCATTGCTTCTAGATGGCTGCTTGCAAGCTTTTAAGATCCCAGTCGCTACTCAGCAAAGCAGGATGTGGAACAATGTTTTTGTGTAGTATGTTATGCCGATTGCACTTGATGTCCCTTGTGACTATGGTCTGAAGCCCACAGGTCCAACTATTCACTCCCTCTGAGTAGCTGGTCTGGCCAACAAGTTGACTACAACCTTGTCCCTTGTCAGCTCTACTATATACCTGGGAATTCTTATAGAGCATACAAATATGCTTGTAGAAGCATTGTCTGCCAACCTTATACATGGTCATGGGCACACTTCCCCCTGCATAGACATACATAATAGTTCAGCCTGTCCACCAGTCCATCCACTTGTATATCAATGTTTGCATTCACTGACTATGCTGTACTGTATGTACAAAAGGGTTCATCTTTGTTGTCTGTACCTCCCATGCACCTCTCTATGTCTTCCTCTTCCTCAATGCCACCATATTCATCATTCACATTTGATACACTGCCCTTCTCGTCACCCAAATCAATACTTAACTCTACCTATATAACAGTGTTCCCACCCCACCCCTCCCAACTCCTGTAACAAAGAAAATTTCCTTCCATATATAAATCTTTCTTTGACTTTTTACAATAAGACTAATACAATATCTGTCTTATGTTATTAACTTATTTCACTCAGCGTAATGTCCTCCAAGTTCATCTATGTTATGTGGTGGTATGCTGATTCTATGTTATTCTTTAGGGTTGCAAAATATTCCATTGTGAATATGTACCATAGTTTGCTTATCCATTCTTCCGTTGATGGCCACCGAGGTTACTTCCACCTTTTTGCTATTGTAAATAGTGCTGCGATGAACATAGGTGTGCATATGTCTGTCCTTGTCCTGGCTCTCACTTCTTTAGGATATATACCTAGTAATGGAATTGCTGGGTCAAATGATGTTTATAATTCCAACTTTTTAAGGGATTGCCATACTGCTTTCCACAGTGGTTGCATCATTTTATAGTCCCATCAGCAGTGTATGAGGGTCCCAGTCTCTCTGCATCCTCGACAGCATTTGTTATTTTCTGTCCAGTTAAACTTTGCTACTAGTACTGGGGCAAGATGTATCTCATTGTTTTGATTTACATCTCCCTAATGGCTAATAATCATGAGCATTTCTTCATATGTTTGTTGGCCATCTGAATATCCTCCTTGGTGAAGTGTCTATTCATGTTTTCTGCCCATTTTTAATTGGATTATTTGTCTTTATGTTGTTGAAGTGTTGGATTTTTCTATAACTTCTAGAGATAAGTCCCTTGTCAGATATATCTGTGGAGAGCGCCATACCTACTGGAGGTATGTAGTGGTAAGTGACTAATGGAGCAAGGTTCCCTAAAACAGGCCATGCAATCATGCGTGCCTGGAAGGAAACAGGTTGAGCATTGCTCTTAGCATACACCAAGCCCACTTCCCCATTGTTCGAAAATGTGACATGTGTCACGAGGGCTGCAATGTGCTATGTAACTAACCATAAAACATTTACCCCACACCTGCAATCAGGTTTGCATCTTGGTCTAAAGAACATGGAGAATTAGAACAGGGAACTAAAAGAGGTTAAGGTCACCTTGTTCCCAGAATCAAAACATGAAGCATTGACATGTGATCCTTTGTAGATGTAACTGTTGTAATATTATTATGCCTTTAGATTTGTATATAAGCTTGAGAAGAATCATAATAAAATTTGACACTGCTTTGCAATGGCTCTGAGTGTTCCTCCCGTCTCCACACTGCCTTTCTTTTCCTTTTAACCCATTCTCTTACCCCCTGTTCTTGAATTGTCGTGCCGGCCGCGACATATATCATTGCCAAATATTTTTTCCCAATCTGTAGGTTCTCTTTTGACTCTTTTCGAGAAGTCTTTGGAAGCACATAAAAATTTAATTTTTAGAAGGTCCCATTCATCTAGTTTCTCTTCTGCTGTTTGTGCATTTGGGTTATGCTTGGTAGTTTATTAATGCCATATATTAGGGTCCCTATATGGGAGCTCTGGTAACATAGTGCCTAAGGCACTTGACTGCTAACCAGAAGGCTGGCGGTTCAAACCCACCAGCCACTCCTCAGAAGGAAGATGGGGCGATCTACTTCTGTAGTGATACTGCCTTGGAAAGCCAAGGAGGGATCGTTGTGAGTCTGGTCTGACTTGACAACACATGATAACAACAACAACATATTTGTCCCTAGCTTTCCTTGAAGAACTTTTTAGTTTTAGGTTTCACATTTAAGTCTTTGATCCATCTGGATTTAGTTTTTGTGTATGGTATGAGATGCAGATCTTGTTTCCATTTTCTGCAAGGGATATCCAGTTTTGTCAGCACCATTTGTTAAACAGACAATCTCTTCCCCATTTAATGGATTTCAGCCCTTTGTCAATGATCAGCTGACCATAGGTTGATGGATCATTTTCTGTGTTCTCAATTCTATTCCATTGGTCTATGTGTCTGTCATTGTACCAAGACCAGGGCAGTTTTGACTACTGTGGCTGTAAAATTGGTTTTAAAGTCCAGGAGTGTGAGATCTCCTTCTTTGTTCTCCTTCTTCAATAATCCTTTGCTTTCCTGAGGTCTGCTTCCTTTCCATATAAAGTTAGTGATTGGTTTTTCCATATTCTTTAAAAATGTTGATGGGATCTGGATTGGGATTGCATTGAATGTATAGATTGCTTTGGAATTGACATTTTCACAATGTTCAGTCATCTTATCCATGAGCATGGTATGTTCTTCCATTTATGTAGATCTCTTATGGTTTCTTGAAGTCGTGTTTAATAGTTGTCTTTGTACAGGACTTTTGTGTTTCTGGTAAGATTTATTCCCAGGTATTTTATATTTTTGGTAGCTATTGTAAATGGTATTGATTTCCTTATTTCTTTTTCAATAATCTTTTTGCTGGTGCAGAGGAGATTTTTGGATGTTGACCTTGTCCTCTGCCACTATGCTAAATATCTCAATTATTTCCAGTAGATTTTTGACTGAGTTCTTTGGGTTTTCTAGGTATAGAATCATATCATCAGCAAATAGGGATGCTTTGACTTCTTCCTTACCAATTTGGATACCTTTGATTTCCCTTTCTTGCCTTATTGCCTTGGCTAGGACTTCCAATATAATGTTGAATAGAAGTGGTGATAGAGGGCATCCTTGTCTGGTTCCTGTTCACAAGGGCAAGGGTTTCAGTCTCTTTCCATTGAGAATGATGTTGGCTGTTGGTTTTGGGTAGATCCCCTTTATTATGTTGAGGAATGCCCCTTCTTTTCCTATTTTCTGAGAGTTTTGATCAGGAATGGGTGTTGGATTTTATCAAATGCCTTTTCTGCATTGATTGATATGATCATGATGTTCTTCTCCTTCATTTTATTTATGTAGTAGATGATGTTGATTGTTTTTCTAATGTGGAACCATACTTGCATACCTGATATAAACCCTACTTGGTCATAATGATTTTTTTTTTTTTTTAAATATGTTCTTGGAGTCTATTGGCTAGGATTTTGTTGAAGATTTTTGCATCTATATTCATGAGGTCTGTAGTTTTCTTTTTTAGTGACGTCTTTGTCTGTTTTGGGTAACAAGGTAATGAATTTGGGAGAATTGCATTCTTTTTTATGTTTTGGAATAGTTTGAGTAGGGTTAGTGTCAGTTCTTCTCTGAATGCTTGGTCGAATTCTCCAGTGAAACTGTCTGGGCCAGGGCTTTTCTTTGATAGTAATTTTTTTTATGACTTCTTCAATTTCTTCTTTTGTCATGGATCTGTCCAACTTTTCTACATCAGTCCATGTTGGTTAGGTAAGGAGTGTGTTTCTGGAAATCTGTCCATTTTTTCCAGATTTTCAAATTTGTTGGAGTACAGTTCTTCATAGTATCCTGATATTATCCTTTTTATTTCAGTTGATTCTGTTCTGATGCTACCCATTTCATTTATTTGTGTTATTGTATTTGCTCTCTCTTTTCCTCTGTTAAATTTGCTAGTGGTTTGTCAATTTTATTACTCTTTTAAAAAAAACCAACTTCTAGTCTTGATTTTTTTCCATTTTCCATTTTCTGTTTCATTTCTTTCTGCTCTAATATTCATTATTTCCTTATTTCTAGTGACTATTGGCTTTTCTTGCTGTTCTTTTTCTAATTGTTGTAGATGTTGGTTTAAAGTGTTGGTTTTGGCTCTTCCTTCCTTTTTGATGTGTGCACTTATTGCTATAAATTGGCCTCTAATCACTGCTTTTTCTGTGTCCCAAAGATTTTGGTTTGTTGTGTTTTCATTCTCATTTGATTTAAGGAATTTTTTAATTTCATTTTTTTGTTTTTTCTCTTAGTGAGTCATTCTTAAGGAGTGCATTGTTCAGTTTCCATGTGTTTGCACTTTTTCCATTTATCTTCTTATTGTTGATTCCTAATTTTATAGCATTCTGATCTGAGAAGATGCTTTGCAGTATTTCAATGTTTTTAAATTTATTAAGACTTGCTTTATGGCCTAACATATGGCCTATCATGGAGAATGTTCCACGTGTACTGGAAAAAATGTATATTGTGCTGTTGTTGGGTGAAGTCCTCTATAGATGCCTATAAGGTCAAGTTGGTGTATTGTATTGTTTAGCTCTTCTGTGCCTTGGTTGTGTTTCTTTCCAGTTCTATCTTTCATTGAAAGTGGTGTATTAAAGTCTCCTATTATGACTGCAGTCATCTATTTGCCTTTTCAATCCCACTGAAGTCTGATTTATGTATTTTGTGGCTCTTTCATTGGGTCCATAGATATTTATTATGGTTATATCTTCTTGTTCAATTGATCCTTTAATTGTTATATAACGTCCTTCCTTGTCTCTTATAGTGGTTTCTGTTTTAAAGTCAATTTTATCAGAAATTATTATTGTCATTCCTGCTCTTTTTTTTTTTTTTTTTTTGATTGCCATTTGCTTAATATGTCTTTTTCCAACCTTTGAATTTTTAGTCCATTTTTTGTCTTTGTCTCTAAGGTGTGTCTCTTGTAGACAGTATATTGATGGGTTATGTTTTCTTATCCAGTCTGCCACTCTGTCTCTTGAGTGGTGCATTTAATATGTTGGAGACCAAGAAGAAGACCACCAAAAGGACATGATTGCAAGGCATATGTTCTAACAATAGCTAAGAGAAGGCAAGGCCTCTTTTGTGGTTGAATGCTTGTTTGGCTCCAGCTTTGTGTTCCTGGGGTGGAATGTTGCCCCAGTAGAATGTTTGCTAATGTCTTTTGCTGGAACAATGTTTTGTCCTAAGAATAGCATACCTTAGTAACCATTCTTTAGAATCATGTACATTAACAATTATATTATGTTTTAGAATGACACATTTTAGTGATCATTGGCTAATTTTGTAAGAGCTATTAACCCAACTGGGAACTCTGGTAGCATAGTGCCTAAGGCACTTGACTGCTAACCAGAAGGCTGGCGGTTCAAACCCACCAGCCACTCCTCGGAAGGAAGGTTGGGCA
>NW_006921633.1:6177037-6184624 GCF_000298275.1 Orycteropus afer afer | reverse complement strand
TGCTTATGAATCATGTTATCATTTCCTTCATTGCTATTGCTTTAGTATTTGCTAAATATTTGTGCTTGTCCTTTTTTTTTTTTTTATTGTGATGTGAGGGTTTATCATTTTTCTTTGAGGTTACCCTGTGATATATAATTTTCTCTCCAAGTTTAGAACACTCCATTCTATCTTGCAATTTTCTTGACTTCCTCACCATTTAGAAGTTCTTAAGTACACTATTTTTTTCCCCTTTCTTTGGTTTGTAGTTGTCTTCATTTGCCAAATGATGTCTCTGGTTCCCTGTTCACAATCTTTAAGCTTACTTTACTTTGAATACTGCCATAGCTGTGTTGGTTTCTAGGTTATGTCATCTTGTATATTAATGGTCATTTCTTGTTTGCCATTATTAGATGTCTGTTCAGAGAACTCCCTTAGTATCTCTTATAAGGTTGGTCTGGTTTTAATAATTTCCCTTAATTTCTGCTTAATTAGAAGTCTCCTAATTTCTCCATCATATGTGGGGACAATTTTGTTGTGTATATAATTCTTGGTTGGAAATTTTTCTATTTCAAGGTTTTTATATATACCATCCCATTGCCATCTCATTTTCATGGTGTTTTCTTAGAAACCAGAGCTTATTCGTATTGAATGTCTTTCATAAGTAACTTTTCATTTTTCCTGTGCTACTTTCAGGATTCTTTCTTTGTCTTGGCTTTGAAGAGTTTGATGATGAAATGTCTTAGTGATATTCTTCTGGAGTCTATCCTGTTTGGGGTGTTGCGGGACTTCCTGAATGGGTATCTTCTCATCTTTCTTCATATCAGGGAAGTTCTTTTCCAACAAATTGTGGACAATTTTCTCAGTGGTTTTATTTTTCTCTTCCTGTTCTGGAATTCCAATGACACATAGATTATTTCTTTTGATGGTATCTGACATGAACCTTAGGCTTTCTTCATTTTGTTTTGATCTTTTTTCTGATTGTTCCCTTTCCAAAGAAGTATTCAGGTATTTGTCTTCAATCTCATTAATTCTATCTTCCATTGATTTGATTCTACTCCTTTGTCCTTTCAATGTGTTATCTATTTTTTTTAAAATTTAGTATTTATCTTCTGGATTTCCATCTGTAGATTTTGAATCATTTCTAATTTTTCAATTATTTTATTTTATTTTTTTTGTATTTTCTTCTGAAATTGTTCTAGGATTTTGTCTGTGTTTTCCTTAATTTTGTCAGTGTTTTCCCTGATCTGTCCCTCAATCCTTTGAAGACACTTAACTATAATTCTTTTGAATTCCTTATCAGGGAGTTCCAATGCTGCTTCTTCCACAGGGATGTGTTCTGGGTCTGTATCCTGCTCCCTTGTTTCTGCAGCTTTTTTGCTTCCTTGTGTGGACTGTGATTGTCTCTTAGGCATTGTTGTATTTAAATCTTTTTGTGAAGAGCAGTTTAGGGTGAGTCAGGCTCTTCTAGGTGGTTGTTTATCATTGATCAGTTGATGGAGAAGGAAGTTATGTCTCTCCTCAGTAAGCAGAGCTGCAGAAAATATTGGTGTGGTTATGTCATATGTGCATGGTTGCTGTCTCCCATTCAGTTAGACAAAAACAACAATTGAAAAACCATCAAAAAAGTAAAAGCAAGAAGACAAAAAACACACAGCATAAACACATAGAAACAATCACCAAAAAAAAAGAAAAGGAAAAACTCCACAATATATGGGGAGGGGCAATAAGAGAAAAAAGGTAGAGTAGGAGAATAATGAAGAAAAAAAATGGGAAAAACCCAAAAAGCAAAACAAGGAATGGAGAGAACCAGGATAAATAAAAATATGGGAACCAGGAACAGTGAAGAAAGAAAAAAGCTGAAAACTAGAACCTAGGAAGGGAAAAATAAAGAATAATAATGAAAAGGATGAAGGTAATAATAATAATAATTTAAAAACAGACAAAAATAAACAAACTAAAAACAAACAAACAAAAAATCTGGGCAGGGCAGTGTACCCAGGCTTTGTCAGAGCATAACGACTGGGATAGAATTCCTACCTGCCCCAAAGTTGGTTGGGAGTGAGGGATGGCCACACCTCTGTTCAACAAGAGGCTATGGGATATAAGAGTAACAGGGAAATATTGCACTTTTCCAGTTGTTAGTGTCCAGAATATCTTGCGGTACCCAGAAAGGGGAGCCTATTCTTAGGTACCTGGAATCTAAGAGAATGTTGTTGCTTTAAATATCCAAAGTGGTCAAGCCACTTTTAAACATTCAAAATGGCTGCATCCTTTGAACAGCCAAAATTCCACAGCTTCCCTCTTTGCTGCTTCTCCTTTTATTCATCAATCACCAGTGCAGTCCTCCATGGAGCCCCTGGTGAGCATGGCCAATTTTTACATTAATTCTTAGGTTCTAACACCCTTTGGGAGCTCTGGTACCATAGCGCCTAAGGCACTTGACTGCTAACCAGAAGGCTAGCAGTTCAAACCCACCAGCCACTCTTTGGAAGGAAGGTTGGGCAATTTCCTTCTGTAGTGATAGTGCCTTGGAAACACAAGGAGGGGTCGCTATGAGTCAGGTCCTACTCTATGGCACATAACAACAACAACAACAGCAACAACAACACCCCTTGGCAATATCCAAGCTGTCTGTGCCGTCAGAATTACTGACAAACACCAGCTCCATATCTCTCTTTTTTTTTTCAGTGTTTTCATGCAGGTTCTTCTATGCGTTGGAGTTTAGTCCGTTTGTGTCCTTCTTTTCAAAGCTCAGAGCTTCAGGATTATCTTCTGTCTCTGTGTTAATTGCTTCCCCTTTTCTTTGTTGAACAGGGTCTGTGTGGTTTGTCTACTTGTTCTGCCATCTTACCAGAACCCAATTGCAGGTTGTTAATGAGTCTTACTCCAATCCTGATGCCACCTTCTTATTCATATAGTCCAGCTCTAATTTTTGACTAGGCAAGGCAATTCAATGAGGAATGAATATTCTTTAATTATTTTTTTTTTCCTTTAAACAAACTTCCATTGTGATTTGAGTGAGTTTATAGAGCAAATTTTTTCCATTCAATAATTCATACACATTTTAATTAGTGACATTAATTGCACTCTCCACAACTTAATAGCACTTTTTCCCACTTCCTCCCTGTGTTTATTGTTTCCATTAGTCCTTCTTTCCTATCCCTTCCTGTCTCTTTTGTGTAGTGCTTCCCTTCTGATCTCATATGATTGGTTGTTCTGTGGAATGCATACCTTCCTGGTGTTACAATTAACATTATAGACTATCTAGTGTTTGGCTGAGAGTGGAGCTACAGGGATGAGTTCAATTCCAGGCTTGAAATGTGTCTATTGGCAATCATATTGGAGGTTCCATCAGTCTCTATCAGAAATTCTGGTTATTTTTAGAATTTTGAGTTTTGTTCCACATTTGTCACTACTCCATTCAGGACTTCATATTTTGATTTCTTTCAGAGTTGCCAGCAGTGATACTCAGGCATTTTCTAGTCTTTCTTGTTTCAGGGTCATGGGGCTGAGGTTCACATTATTCATTAGTCCTTTTGATTAATTGTTTTCATGTGTCTCTGATTTTCTTCATTGTTCTTTGCTCTGGACAGAGAGAAACCAATAGTTGCACCTGAAATGGATGCTCATGAGGTTTTAAGATGCCAGTAGCTACACTTTAAAGCAAGATGTCGAACATTGTCTTTGTGGACTATGCTATGCCAATTCACCTTGATGTACCCTGAGACTATGGTCCTGAACCCCTAGGTCCAGGATAAATATTCTTTTCCATCAGTGATACTAAGACAAATAAATATCCATATTCAAAAGAATAGAGTTGATCCCCCTACCTCATACCATATACACAATTACTCAATATGAATCACATACATAAAAAATAATACTTAAAACTATAAAACTTTTAGAAAAAAAAGGAAGTAAATTTTGGAACCTCAGGTTAGGCAATAGTTTTTAGATATGACACGCAAGTACAAATGACAAAAATGAAAACTTAATCTTCATCAAAACTCAAACCATTTGTGTTTCAAAGGACTCTATCAAGAAAAGTAAAAAACAAAACAAAACATAACAGTTCACAGAACATAAGATTTGCAAATCATATGTCTGATAATGGCATATTTTCCAGAATATATAAAGAACCCTTACAGCTCAACAATAAAAAGACAAATAATCCATTTCAAAACTGGACAATGGTGTGAATAGAACTTTTCCAGTGTGCAAATGATTTTTATTCAAATAAGTCCATTAATATATGTTGACATGATTAGTCTTCAGGGAAATTCAAATTAAAGACACAATGTAGTAGTATATCACACTCACTGAGACACTAAAAAAAAGATAGACAATAATACATGTTGACAAGGATGTTGAGAAATTGGAAAATGGTGCAGCCATTTTGGAAAAGAGTTAGTAAGCATTTTCTCAAAATGATAGACATGGAATTACCCCATAATCCAGCAATTCAACTACTAGATAGATACCTAAGAGAAATGAAACATATAAGAAAACAAAAATCATGCATGAATTTTCTGGCAGAATCATTCATAATAGTTAAAAAGTAGAAACTCAAATTTTCTCAAATGGTGAGTGGGTAAACAAAAAGTGGTTTATCTACACAATATAATATTATTCTGCAATAAAAATTGATGAGTTATGGATACATTGTAGAACATAGATAAACCCTGAAAACACTATGCTTAATGAAAAAAGCCAGTCACAAATGACCACATATCATACTATTCTATTTATATGAAATGTACAGAATAAGCCAATACATAGAAACAGAAAATAAATTTTGGATTTGTGTTATTTTGTTAGGGCTGCCATAACAAAATAACACAAATGAGGTGGCTTATGAGAACAGTTTATTGTCCCAGTTCTGGAGGCTGAGTGTGAGTTCAGAGTGTCAGCAAGGCCCACTGAAAAGTCTAGGTGAAGATCCAGTTTTGTCTCTCTCAGCTTCTGGTACAACCAGAAGTTGTTGGCAGGTAGATGCATTTTCAGATAGCTGTCATTCCTCTGTCTCTTTGTGTTTCTTCTCCTCTTTTATAAAGGAGTCATTCAAATGAGATTGGGAGCTGTGGTGGGATAGTGCTTAAGACATTTGACTGCTAACCAGAAGGCTGGCAGTTCAGACCCACCAGCAACTCCTCAGAAGGAAGATGGGCAATCTACTTCTGTAGAGATGCTGTCTCAAAAAACCAAGGAGAGGTTGCTGTGAGTCAGAGTTGATTCCACTGCAGTGAGGTTTTTTTTTTTTTTTTTCCCAAATGAGTTTAGGATCAACACTATACCTGTATAACCTCATGTAAACTGGTAACATCTTTACAGATTCTGTTTCCAAGCAAGGTCACATTGACACGTACCAGGGATGAGGAATTCAATATATCATTTGAGGGAACACAATTCAATCTATAACAGGATTGCTAAGGGCTGGGAGGAGTGGCAAGTGCCTGCTACTGAAAATGTTCTAAAATTAAACAGTAATGATGGTTACACAACTCTGGGAATATATAAAAATTACTGAACTGTACACCTTAAAATGTTTAATTTTATGATATGTGAATTATATTTCAATAATGCTGTCATAAAAAAGTACTAAAAATTCCAAAATACTGCCATTCATCCACATTATATTCATGTTAATGTTTTACCGCATTTTTTCTGGTTATATTCATCATTCATTCTCTCTCATTGTGTATGTGTGAGGATAGATATTGATATATAGATACAGATATAGATATAGATAGGAGCTCTGGTAGCATAGTGCCTAAGGCTCTTGACTGCTAACCAGAAGGCTGGCAGTTCAAATTCACCAGCCACTCCTCGGAAGGAAGGCTGGGCAATCTACTTCAGTAGTGATACTGCCTCGGCAACCCAAGGAGGGGTCGCTATGAGTCGGGTCCGACTCGATGGCACATAACAATAACAACAGATATAGATATATAGATAAGGAGCTCTGGTAACATAGCAGTTAAGGCAAATTGGCTGCTAACTAGTAGGTTGGCAGTTCAAACTTCACAGCTGCTCTGCAGGAGGAAGATGTGGCAATCTACTTCTGTGCCTTGGAAACACAATGGAGATTGCTATGAGTTGGAATAGACTTGACACCAGTGGATATAGATTTCAATGAACGTTTTTATATCATTTCGGTGTAATCACTTCTGACCCGTAGTGACCCAATAGGACAGAGCAGAACTGCACCATAGAATTTCTATGGCTGGGCTGTAATCTTTATGGAAGCTACCTGCTGCATCTTTCTTCAAGGAACGCCAGGTCATCAGATGTTGAAAGGAGACAAGAACGTTCCCCCAGAGCTGAAAGAGAAAGAAAGCCACTGGCACCCTGCAGTCAGTCTTCAAGCCTCCTAAACCATGAGAGAATATATTTGTTTGTTAAAGCCATTCATTTGTGTTATGTTTGTTATAACAGAGCTAGATAACTAAGACAGCTGCTAACAAATTAAGTATGTATCAAACTACCGCACCTCTGGAACCAAACCTGCCTCAAAGTTTCCATAGCTGTAGAAACATGTGAGATGAACTGAGAACAGAAATAGGATCATCATTCTTACTTCAGATTTGCTCTGACAAAGGACTCCAGTCTCATGAGGGCCCAAACTTTAAGAATTTCTGGGAAAAATTGTACTGATAGTTCCTATAATCTAAAAAATAAATAGATTAGAATTATAACATATTTCATAGAATATCTGCTGTCTGAAGTGAGATTCATCCAGCAGTAAAAATTACATTTCACTCAAAGCTTAATTCAGAGAGCAGAAAACTCTTCAAAATGACTTTTTAAAATATTTTCTTCACCCTAAACTTTCTACATATAAATATCAATAACTAACAAATGAAAATCTAATTTTAAAGTGATTTTCCTACCTAGTACATAATTGCTTTAGGTTCAAGCTCAGTGTTTTTATTTAAATAATACAATGCTTTCTGAAGGCTGGAGGTTCAAACCCACCAGCCACTCCTTGGAAGGAAGGTTGGGCAATCTACTTCCATAGTGATACCGCCTCGGAAACTGAAAGAAGGGACACTATGAATCAGGTCTGACTCGACCGCATATAACAACAACAACAATGCTTTCTGAGCTTAAGTCTAATTCCTAACAATTCTAAACCTGAGTATGTTCATTTCTATAATGAAAACCCTACTTATATGTATAGGGGTCCATATTTGAATTTGTAACTCCACTTTTTCCTTCTTCATTGCCTATTTTAGAAATTAGGAACTATGATTATTGAAGGTATTTCTAATTATGCTAGTGGAATAATCTAGGTCTTATGAATTCAATTCCTACATTCTTTCTTTTATACACTACTGTTGTTCTATCTCTAAGTATATATGATGATTTTTAACACCAAGAGATATGTGTTGAAGTATTTATTTTACAAGAAACACAACATATGTGTTTGTGAGGAAGTACCGTGTGGACCTTCATTAACACAACTCTGAATTCTCCAGTCATCTAAGTCATGATACATAGAAGTGTTTTACTACATTTAAAAATACACATTTTTAAACAGAAGAACTTATGAACCAAAATTCCACTGCTAGATAAATTAGTTTGTAAAGTGTATATGTGTGTGTGTGT
>NW_006921633.1:6171861-6176898 GCF_000298275.1 Orycteropus afer afer | reverse complement strand
TTTCAAGGCTGTGGCCTTATAAAAGCAGATCATTAAGTCTGTCTTCTGAATCACCTCTGAGGAGGTTGGAACCACCAACCTTTTGGCTTAACCATTTACACTCCCTAGGGATTGCCTATACACTTATTCCTCACTTACTGACATGGTTAGTTTCCAAAGACCACATTATTATGCAAAAATCAGCAATATACCAAAATGGGAGATTTCTTTCTTTGTTTTGTTTTCAAACCTTGCATTGTCCAGTTTTTTTGTACTTAAAAATATGATCATAGAAATAATAACAGCTAAGATTTACTGATGTACTCATTACTGTGATGAATCCAGTTATGGATTATTCTTCTGTGAAGAAAGAGGCTTGGACGAGAAAAAGCTGAATAAGGCCAAGCTGTGTGACTGGGAGGGTTCACAGCTTAATTAACCATGTTGCCTTCCTCCTGTCCTGGGTCAGAACTTCCTTCATGGAGCCCCCTCCAGAGCTCCATTTCAACTCCTTCAAGCCCTGGAAGTTGTTCTGTCCTTTCAGCCTGATGAGTCACTGAAGTCTGGAGTTGCCTACAAGGGTACTGGGAGATTGGTCATGCTCTTGACCTCACCAAAGCAGATATTTCAGACCCATTTTGACTCACCTTGGGATATCATTAAACTTGCACATATTTCTTACAAATACCTTCTCTAATGTCTCTTTCTTTTCTCCCTTTCCTGCCCTACAGAAATTTTGATCTGCAGGTCCCAAGCCACATGGTAAGTGGAAACCCAGAATAGGTACCCTCTAGCTCAGTGTGCCTGTGTGTCCACCAGAAGGCTGGAGAAGGCTGGCCACGTGTGGCAGTTGGACGAGCAGGAGGGAGTGGAGGAAGCAGGGGAGCACAGTCCAGCTTCCTGAAGGCTACTAGGAAACCCTCCTCGAGGGAGGGGATGATCCTCAGCCATTGCTGCCATGCCTGCCACTTTGTTAATGTGTGGATAGTAGAATTTTTTTACTATTGTTATAAATGTGAAATGTCAAATAGCGAGATAGTGGATATGTGAGGAATATATATCTATACCTATACCTGCATACATATATTAAAAACCAATCCACAGATTAGTTCCATGCTTAGCTTCTTTATATATCAGTAGTCTGATTCATATGTATGCATATTAGTGGATAGATTTTGAGTGTGATTAGGTTGACCTACAGGGACTAAGCATGGTACTATTCTGTGGGTTGGCACTTAATATTTAATAATTCCTATGGCATTTGACTGCTAATCAGAAGGCTGGTGGTTCAAACCCACCAGCCACTCCTTGGAAGGAAGATTGGGGAAGCTACTTCCACAGCAATAGTGCCTTGGACACCCAAGGAGGGGTGCCTGTGAGTTGGATCTGCCTCAACAGTGGTAAGTTTGTTTTTTTGGTTTATGTCAATACAGTTAAAACCATTAATTAATTCCTGATTTTCTATGCTTTAAAATAGGTTAGCATATTTCAAAGAAACATCAGTCATCCAGCATTACTTTGCTAATCTTACTGATATATTTTGCCTCCTTGATGTTTGATTTACCCTTTTATTCAGTCCATGTCATAATTTTAAGCCAATAATAAAGCTTTTAGAGAATCAATGTTGTGGACATTTATAATATTTCACATTACCTTTGGTAGTTGAAACAACAATGACAAACTTGAAAAGTATAAAACTAGGGGTGTATTTTTGTCTCAAATATTGTGCCATGCAATATTTGAGACAAGACATGCTGAGTTGAATTCATTTAGTTTGGTAGAAAATTATTCTTAAGTCCTTTTTTTGTGACTTAATTAGAGCTATCTTTAAAAAAATATTTTTCAAAGTGTATAGAGTATTTTGCCTTAAACAATAAAAATAAAACAATTTTTTGGCTGTTTTGTGCTGGCACAATGGATATCTTAATATCTTTCTTATCCTCAGTGGCTGACATGAAGGAAATATTCAATACGTATTTTCTAAAGGAATGACTTTTCAGGTGAACAAATTCTTCCTGTTATGACATAGACTGAATTTGGGAGTGGGGTTGGAGACTGAGCACAATGGGAAATGTGGATCACTACAGAAGTCATTCTGATGAAGTCTGTTGACTTTCCATGTAATTAGGCATGTCTGAAATTTTTACTTAATTTTAACTGTTCAATTATTTTTGAACTTCTTACTGCCTACAGTGTACAAATGGCATGAGTTAATTTTTGTCTGTCGCAAGATTTCTCAGAATGGTTATTAATACTACTAGTCATTTTTCTATAATACTTTCTAGAGTATCACATTATCTTCTGACAGAGTAGTAATTAACCTAGATCTTCATTAGATAGGAAGGAAGATATATGGGTTTTTAGCATTCTTAATAATGAAATGATTTATTCCTAAATCAAATTAGGATCTAATATATTAGTGGTGAGTATTATAAGGCTTATTAATTTCATTTACATTAATTCATCCCAAAACTCATTGCCTTCAAGTTGATTAGATTCATAGCGACCTCTTCTTGGGTTTCCTAGTTGGTATCTCTATGGAAGCAAATTGCCCAATCTTTCTTCCAAGGACTGGCTGGTGGGTTTGAACTGCCACCCTTCTGGTTAGCAGTCAAATCCCTTAGGCACTATGCCACCAGAGCTCCTTTCATTCATCCGGCAAACTTTTATTCTCAGTTACTGGAATCTTCTTATTTGCTAAATAATGTTTACTGAAATATTCCCATGTTCTTTTGATACATTATCATTCCTTGATCTATTGAAGAGAAGTTGAATTCAGCTCAACCGAAATGTATCTATGCTTATGTTAGCCTGGTAGGGGTAGGCATTTAGAAATGTTCAGCATCTATCTTTGTTAGATAATAAGTCATTAATCAATAAATAGCTTTTAATTGATACATTGATAGCTGCTTAAAAGTTGTTTTTTAGTCCTAGCTGAGGTATTTAGCCCATTGTGTTAGAGAAGATTAAGTATTTTGTGGTGATAAATAAAAAGCGGTAGCTTAAAGTAATTGGTATTATTACTTTGAATTATTTGTTCTCCTTCCTATCAGAAGATCATACATCTATACGTTGTCATGTGGCTTGCAGTGCCTTTTTATAGGACAATATACATCTTAATCCTGTGGACAAGAAGTCCTTGTGGAGCAAATGGTTAAACACTCAACTGTTAGCTGAAAGGTTGGCAGTTGTAAGCCATCCAGAAAGGCCACAGGAGAAAGAACTGGTGGTCTACTTCTGCAAAGATTACAGCCAAGAAAACTCTTTGGAGCAGTTCTATTCTGTCACATGTACTTACTATGAGTCAAAAATGACTCAACAACACCTAACAACAAGCCTATTGACTGGGCCATTTGTCTTGCTTTTGCCAATGGGATCTAATTGGGGACAATAGGATCTGAGTAGGTGCACATTCAAATAGATGCTTTAACAGCCATCATATGTTTCCACTTTGGCTCTTTTCTCCTTTCTACTTGGTTGAAATAGCAGCTGTGCCCTTGGATGAGATCTTGGGATAGAGAATACACATGGAAGAAAGATTAACGGTTGTGGGTGACCCATAGTCATCATGTAACATGTGAGAAAAAGAAATATTTATCACTGTTAACTACTAAAATCTTTGGGTTGTTTTTTCTGCAACCTTACCTAACACAAGCTAATTAATGGGAATAGCAAAGTCTTATCCAATACTCATTCTACATGTCTATATATATGTCCAAGGAGCTCTGGTAGCATGATGCCTAAGGCATCTGACTGCTAACCAGAAAGTTGGTGGTTCAAACCCACCAGCCACTCCACAGAATCAAGACAAGGAAATGTACTTCTGTAAAGATTTACTACCTTGAAAACCCAATGGGGGTCACTATGAGTCAGAATTGACTTGATGGCAGTGGGTTTTGGTTTTTGGTGTATATATATATGTCCAGTCTACATATAGAAGTTCTGTTCTTCATTATCTTCCTTCAGGGATCCTGTCTCACAGAGCTTTCACCATCAGGAATATTGCTAGATAATGTGGCAGAAGGAATGGAATCTCATCAATCATGTTGCAGCAGTTAAATTCTTCATCCTCAAAGGGACACACATAAAATTTGCTCACATTTCAATGACTATAAGAAAGTCACATGATGCTTGAACAATTTCTGTTAGAAAGATCAGCACAAGGCCAGTTGATCTCCATGAGATAGAGGTTAAAAATGTCCCAAATGTCCAAACTGCCGTGCCACGCCATCATTTCAGACATTAACTCCTCCTCCCCCTCTCAGTAGTCTTAGGGCTCTGTGTTTCACTGTAATGTTTCACAGAACTCACAGCCACCCAAGGGATCATCTCACATAGTGGTGATGGAGGCTGGGAGGCTGGGAGGCTGGGAGGCTGGCAAGTTCCAGGTCTGTAAGTAGGTCTGGAGGATCCTTCCAATTCTGAGGGTTTGATGAATCTCAATCAGCAGATCAGACGATGGCTGCTGTTGCAAATTCAGAGATGAGATGACGATGAGCCAAAATGCAGAACCAGAGCAAAAGGAGGGTGAACCTTCCCAGAGGATTCATAGGTATACTCTCAAGGAAGCTAAGGGTAGTGATTTGAGTTATACCCTCCAGCAAGGTGGGACTCAAGATATATCCCACCTGTGCTGCTCCAATGGCAATAACCCAAGTAGATGGCTTTAACAGTCAGCAGCTACTCAGTTGCTCAAGGCAAATCCCACCACAGAGCTGACTGCCAGTCATTATAGCGAATGACTACCACCAGCTCCCCAGCCAAGTTGACACATGTTCTTAACTACCACACCAAGCAGGCATGGATAATAGGATTTACAAAACATCACAAAATGGAGGACAATGGCTGGAGGGGCCACATCAATCAATTCACTGCACATGCCTTACCTTAATTGTTGTTGTTGTTGTTGTTATGTGCCGTCGAGTCAGCCCTGACTCATAGCGACCCCTTCTTGGGTTTCCCAGGCAGTATTACTACGGAAGTAGGATTGCCCAACCTTCCTTCTGAGGAGTGGCTGGTGGGTTTGAACCGCCAGCCTTCTGGTTAGCAGTCAAGTGC
>NW_006921633.1:6169897-6170616 GCF_000298275.1 Orycteropus afer afer | reverse complement strand
ACCTTCATCAGTAGGTACCTTAAGTCATCCTCACTTTCAGCAAGTAAAGTTGTATCATCTGCATATCTCAGGTTGTTAATGATTCTTCCTCCAATTGAAAAAAATAGCCTTCATTTATTTTCCCTTAAGAAATCATCCAACTTGTGCTTTTAGCTTTTATTTTAGCTTTTCTTTTCTTGAGGATGCAAGATTTCCCAAAGATCTGAGACTGCCTGCCACCATCATCAGAATAATCAGAAATACACTCTTGTGGTCCCTTGAAAGCAACCATAGCCATAAAGCCTTATTCTGGGGAAACATGCCTTCAGGAGCCCTATAGATTTCATGGGAGTAAGAGTGGATGAGAGTCCTCAGAAAATTCCCTATGATGTCAATTTACAAAGTAGATAATCAGCCTCATATATATAGAATGGATCATTTGCTTTGCCATTTTACCTGGGTTCCTGGTGTGAATATTTAAATGCCTACTTTACATCTTCATCTTAGATGACTAATAGGTATACCAGACTTAACATAATCTCTATTAACTTTTAATAAAGCCAAAATATTTATTACTTTTTTCTGAAATTTACTTACCCCAGCATTTCTGATATCCAAAAAAATATTTGCAGATGAAAATGAAAAGAACTTTGACTCATTATTAACTTCATTTTCTCACTCACAATCGTATTCCAATCCATCAGCAAATTCCATTGGATTATATATATATATATATATAT
>NW_006921633.1:6156968-6166184 GCF_000298275.1 Orycteropus afer afer | reverse complement strand
TAGCACTCATACCCTTAGTGTGTCACACATCAGACATGATAATTCAATAATTCAGAAACGTTTGCATATATATATATATATATATATATATATATACCAAGTCCTTATTATCCCTTCCACTATTCCCTTCCACTATTACTTCCCTCAGTTATACCACCTATCATTCAAGCAGTTATTCATCAGTTCATATTTTATTTGAAAAGTTATTTTTAAAAAGTCATTTTAAAATCTACCATTTTTAAGTGATGCTGTTGTTAGGTGCTGTTGAGTCAGCTCTGACTTATAGCCACCCTATGTACAATAGAGCTAAACACTGCCTGGTCCTGCATCAGCTTCACAATCCTTGCTATACCTGAGCCCATTGTTGTAGCCACTGTGTCAATCCATCTCATTGAGGGCCTTCCCCTTTCTCATTGACCCTCCACTTTACCAAACATAGTATCCTTCTCTAGGGAATGGTCTTTTCTGAGAACATGACCCAAGTAGGTGAGAAAAAATCTGGCCATTCTTGCTTGTGAGGAACATTCTAGCTGCCCTTTGTTCAGGACAGATTTGTTTGTTCTTCTGGAAGTCCAAAGTATTTTCAGTATTCTTCGCCAACATGACAACTCAAAGGCATCAATTCTTTTGCAGTTTTCCTTATATCAGTGAGTTTGGTTTTTGGAATTTTTATTCATTGTCTAGCTTTAACATGCATATGAAGTGATTGAAAATGCCATGGCTTCTGTTAGGCACACCTTAGTCCTCAAAGTGACATCTTTGTTCTTTAACACTTTAAAGAGTTCTCTTGAAGCAGATTTGCCCAGTGTAATTCAAAGTCTTATTTCTTGACTGCTGCTTCCATGAGTGTGAATCCAAAAGTAAATGAAATCTTTGACAACTTCAGTCTTTTCTCCATTTATCATAATGTCTTTATTGGTGCAGGTGAAAGGATTTTTGTTCCCCTTATGTTGAAATGTAATCCATAAGGAAGACTGTAGTTTTTGATCTTCATCAGTAAGTGCTTCAAGTCATCTGCAGTAAACAAGGTTGTGTCAGTTATATATCATAGATTGTTAATGAGTCTTTCTTCAAACTTGATTCCATGTTCTTTTTCATATAGTCCAGCCCTCAGATTATTAGTTGATAAAATGAACACATTTATGGTAATTATGCAAGCATGAAGTATACTATTTGGCAATTAAGTGAAATGTGACCTATAATATGTGGACAATTGAAAAGAAAATTTAAGTAATTCAATTATTTAAATTATTATGTTCTGATCCCAGAATACCTTACAAGTTTTATCTAATAAAGCTTCAGTCAAGGATTACTAAGAAAAACATTTTCTACATCCCACTCACTCTAGGTATCTTAATGTTTAGCAGCCTTTGTTGTTCTTGTTATATGCCATTGAGTCGGACTTGACTCATAGCAACCCCTCCTTTGGTTTCTGAGGTGATATCACTACGGAAGTAGATTTGCCCAACCTGCCTTCCAAGGAGTGGCTAGTGGGTTTGAACTGCCAGCCTTCTAGTCAGTAGTCAAGTGCCTTAGGCAGTATGCTACCAGAGCTCCTTAGAAGCCTTTAGAGACTGGCAGGATCTTCCAGACCCTACACAGTGTGAGTTCTTACTTGGCCTTTTAACACAGTTCAAGATAGGTTTCCTCTATGCTTTGAATTAACTAGATTCCCACATCCTTTCCCTCCTTTGATCTAGCTCCTCTTACTTCATCTTGTTTTCCTATTTCTTATCCCTGATAACTTGTTTTGGAGCCATGACTCTGAGGCTATGTTTGCCCATGAGATTCAAGCCTCTCTGTTCAGGCTTCCACCCAATGATATCTGAGAGCTTCATCTGCAAATTCTACTTGCAGTCTCTCTCTGACCCACATATTCTCTTATCTGAAACTGTCCTTAATTCATAGGTCTTAATTTTGTAATGCTCAATTTCATACTGTTTATAAGGAAAATTCCCTGGGTCTATCTTTTTACTTTCTTACTGGCTACTGATCAAGATAAATGAAGCTTTACTCTTGCCAAAACTAAAAACCAAACACACTGCCTTGGAGTTGGATCCAACTCATAGCCACCCCTTCCTGGATTTCCGAGGCTGTATCACTATGGAAGTAGATTGCCCAACCTTCTTCCAAGGAGTGAGGGGAAAAAAAAAATAAAATAAAAGCACTAAAGAATGGAAATAATATTACTAAAAGCTTTATCTTACCTAATCTTGTAAAAATTGATTATTTTATTATCCATAAGAGGAAACTGATGTTCAGAGAAATCAAGTGATTGTCTCAAATTTTATAAATGTAATAACTGATGGAGTTAAGAGTTCAAAATGAGTTCTATATTATTATAACTTCTCTGCTATTTCTGCTATTATTGATCTAAAATACATATGTTTAAGAAACAAATTTTAACATGTAATAAATGAAAAAAAAAAAAAAAAAAAAAAAAAAACAACACCAAATGCTTTAACAACTGTTATCAAGGAACTAAAGCTAGTATTGAGCCTTAAATTTAAATTCTGCTTTTAATGTTCTAGGAAAGAGCCCTTTGGCATTACATCATTATTCTTTCCAAATTTAACTAATTTAAAGGTGACTTGGTTAAAATATTCATTAAAAATACAGCAGCCATTTATCTATGACCTTTAACAAAGCTGGTATTAACTCACAATTGACTCACAGTTGTAGATTAAACCTTACCTAATAAAGTATCCATTCCTTTCTACATCTTCCTGGTAGAATTTTGACTTACATCCAAAAATTGTCTGTAAATATTCCATGTGAGCCAGCTTTGTGCTTTCTACTTCTTGTTTCTTAAATCACTGTAATGTTTCAAGCCAATATTATTTCTAGTATTTCAGTAAAGAACATCTCTATTAAGTACATTTGAAGCCCTTTATTTTAATTATTGGTTTCTTTAATCTAGTTTCCTTCTAGTGACTACCAATGTCAAATTATTTTTAAAGGATTCAAAAATGTTCTCAGGTGAATTAATTATGTTCATTTATTTCTATAACAGTTGTAGTAGAATCTTCTGAGGAATCTTTCTGATAAATCTGTATCTTTGCCTCTCCCCTGAATTTCATTCCTATTATATTATATGCACAAAACACACATTTATACTTACTCTAGAGTTAACTACTCATCATCTATCTGAATCTAATCCGCCTAAATATACAAAGCCCAGTTGATATAAAATTACATTTTATCACATACTAATTAAACTTGTAGAAGAAGCAAAAGGCAAAGATTTGATAGCAAATTTATCATTTCAAATTCATTTGCTCTAGATGTATTCCATTCTCTGCCCTATCTCTATCCTTCTTTGCTCCCCCTCACCAGACACTGACCTGGATGGACTCCAACAGTGGTTCCCCATGTCCTCTGGCTTGTGGTTGGGTTTAGACAGTGGGGGGGGGGGGTTGGAAGGAGGGTTTGAGGGAGTCAGGTCAAAGTATTTTTGGTATGTGTTTCCTTATACAGGATTGTCTTTGATTGTTTGTACTAAGAGCAATGGGAGCTCTGGTAGCATAGTGCCTAAGGCACTTGATTGCTTACCAGAAGACTGGTGATTCAAACCTACCAGCCACTCCTCAAAAGGAAGATGGGGCAATCTACTTCTGTAATGATACTGCTTCAGAAACTCAAGGAGGGGTCACTATGAGTCGGGTCCGACTCAATGGCTTATAACAACAACAACAAGATCAATGTTTCTCTCAAGGTGTTCTTCTCTGTATACCTCTTTTCTTCTATTCTGGTAACCATACTTTTGCTCCTAATATCTTTCAGCCTGAGGAGTTACAACAGCTTTATTGGACCCTAGCTTACTGCACTATCCCTTCTAGTTATCTATATCTACACTTTTGAAAAGAATGCTTTTATAAACAACACATCCTTGTTTTGTTGCAATTTATGTTTAGATATATTTCTTATTTGGATCCTGATTAATTGTTGATATACTTTTGAAGTCTATTAATATTTTTAAAGTTACTGTACTCTACAGAAGTCAGAGCCATAATGTAGTCATTAATTACAGTACTAAATTTGCCCCAGATTGTGTGGATGTCAAGTGATTCAAATGCCAATTCTTTGCCCAATTCTATGCTTCCAAATTCATATTTCTTACATCAATATGATGTTTCAAGTCTACATTATTCCTTAAATACACACATCTTTCACAAATAATACCCCTGTATTATGTGTGCTTAAAATTGGCCAGTTTTTCAATATCCTTTAAAAATTATTCATTACTTTTAGCATTCCTGAAAAAAACAAGATTACATAAGGTTTGATCTGACTCAATGGCAGTGATTTTGGATTGGCTTTGGTTTCATTAATTTTATGTTCTTATTTAACTTTTTAACAAATGACAAACTAAAACCATAATTAATTATGATACAATTAAAGAAATTAGAAACAATGGAAGTTCAGGTTGTATCCTCTTGAGTTGTTGGCATAGTGTGCATTTTCTGGAAATCAAAATGGTACTTTTAAGTTCCTCAAGTGGACCATCTTTAAAGGATATGCATGATAACAGCTTTTGGTATTTCTGTATCGTGAAAACATATGCTTGTTGCAGACAATATTTCTGTTGGAAAGAACTGAAAAATATGGATGAAATATAAGAAACATCTACTTGGAGGTGGTAGATAGCTGCACAGAGTGTGATTCTGGAGAGAAAAGAATCACAGAAATAAATACTAGGAGCCAAGAAAAAATAGAATGGAATTTTTAAAGTGTTGAAATACAGTAACTTCCATGCAGTTACTTTAATCACCATGAAAATACTCTTCGAAAGTGAGGGCAAAATGAAGATGCTCAGGCAAACAAAAACTGATGAAAAATTTTAGCCAGTAAACCCATAGTAAAAGAAATACTGAAAGGAGTATTTCTAGCTGAAGGAAAATCACACCAGACATAAATCCAAAATTTCAAAGAGAAAATAAATGAAGGAAAGAAAAAGTATGTATATCTTGACTACACATAATAATAATAATTTTTTGTTGATTTAAAATGTAAATAGATATAAACTACATGACAACACATTGGAATAAAAAGTACTGAACATTTGTAGTTTTGTCTAGGATGTGGTAAAATTATTAATTTATAAAAGATCATAATAATTCAAGGATGTATGTTTTATATTCCAGGGTGACAACTAGAATAAAATAATGCATAAAGAAAAGGAGTAAGAGAACTGGAGGAATAAAAATAAACTTGATTAACCAAAATGTAGGCAAGAAAGGGGAATAAAGAATAAAGAAAATGTAGGCAGGGGGAAAAAAAAAAACTAAGATAGTAGATCTCAACTCACATATCATTCATTTTAATTAAATGGGATTAAAACTTTAATTTAGGGACTTCTGATAAGATGGTAGAATAGGCAGACAAACTACACAGGCCCTTTCAACAAAGAAAAAACAAGTACAGAGATAAAGAAGATAATACTGGAGCCCTGAGCTTTGAAAGGAAGTATACAGAATTGGATTAGGCACCAACTACTCGAAGAACCTGAAAAAAAACAGTGAGTATGGAGATGGACAGTGCTGTGGACTGTCAGCTAGTCTGACAGCACCAACAGCCTGGATATTTCCAAGTGGTGTTGGGACCTGAGAATTGACCTAAAGATCAACCCTGGTCACCAAGGGCTGCAAGGATGACTGGACTGGTGGCTGATTACTAGTACTGGAAATAGCAAAGAGGGAGATGAACTGAGCTAAGCACTTTTTGTTATCTGGAGGGCACAGCCATTTTGATTGTTTACAAATGGTGGCCATTTTGGATATTTGAAGTGACGAAGGGTGTAGCCATTTTGAATGTTTATAAGTGGTGGCTATATTGGATATTTAAAGTGACAGCATTCTCATTTGGATTCCATGGACATAAGGATAGGCACCACTTGTCAAGGATGGCAGGGATATGTGGGAGGCTGACAACAGGAAAGGAGACAGGTGATGAGTGTATAAGTGCTGCCAACTAGCGAATAGAGGAGCACAGTGCCCTGCTTACTTAGATAACATCCAAACAAAACAAAACAAAATGAAACAAAAAAAATGAAAATCTTGGGCAAATCAATCCAACATAAAATTACCAATTAAATATAAACACAAAGTGTCACATTGTCTCAGAGACAACAGAATGTCAGAGTCCACAAAAAGAAGCAAGATAAAGCAGGAGAAACAAGGGACCAGGATACAGACCCTGAACACATCCCTAAGGAAGAAGCAGCATTGGAACTCCCTGATAAGGAATTCAAAAGAATTAGGTACCTTCAATGGATTGAGATAGATCAAGGGAAACACTGACAAAATTGAGCAAAACACAGAGAAAACCCTAGAAAAATTCTGAAATAATACATGACAAAATAAATGAAAAATTAGAAATAATAAAAATCTACAGATAGAAAACTAGAAGATTAATAGTAAATTTCCAGAAATAGATAACACATTGAATGGGTCAAGGAGTAGAGTTGAATCAATAAATGGCAGAATTTGTGAAATTGAAGGCAATACCTCAATACTTCTTTGGAAAGAGGTCAATCATAAAAAAGCTCAAAACAAAATGAAGAAACCCTAAAATTCATGTGGGATATCATCAAAAGGAATAACCTACATGTAATCGGAATTCTAGAACAAGAAGAGACAAATAAAACCACAGAGAAAATAGTCAAAGATTTGTTGCAAGATAATTTCTTTGGTATGATGAAAGATGAGAACATATTCATCAAGAAGTCCAATGAACCTCAAACATGGTAAACCAACAAAGAAAATCACCAAGAAATATCATCATCAAACTCACCAAAACCAAAGACAAAGAAAGAATCCTGAAAGCATCATGGGAAAACAAAAAAAGTTACCTAAAAGGGGCAATGGATAAGACTAAGTTTGGGTTTCTTGGCAGAAACAATGAAGGAGAGAAGAGAGTGGGATGGTATACATAAACCTGAAAAGAAAAAAAAACTTCCAACCAAGAATTATGTACCTGGCAAAATTGTCCCTCAATTATGATGATGAAATGAGGATATTTCCAGATAAACAGAAATTAAGGGAATTTGTTAAGATCAGACCAACCTTACAAGAGATGCAAACGAGAGTCCTTTGGACAGAGAACCAACAACAGCAACCAACAACTGACTATTAACACACATGATGACATTACCCAGGACCAAACTCAGTTATGGAAGTATCCAAAGTAAATAAGCCTACAAGATTGTAAATAGGGAACCAGAGATATCAATTGACAAATGAGGACAACTACAAACCAAAAAGGGATAAAATTGTGCAGTAGAACTTCTAAATGGTAAGAAAGTCAAGACAACTGCAAGATAGAATGGACTGTTCTAAACTTGGGAAGAAAATGATAAATCACAGGGTAACCTCAAAGAAAAATGACAAATCGTCACATCAAAATAAAAAAGAGGACAAACACAAATATTTAGCAAATACTAAAACAATAGCAATGAAGGAAATGATAATTCATAAACACAATGAATTTAGCACAGAAAATTATGTGGAACAAATAAATCAGCAACACCACAAAAAAAAAGACATAACAAAATGATAGCAACAAATTCATACTTGTCAATAAATACTGAATGTCAATGGATTAAATGCACCCAGTCAAGAGAAGGAGAGTTGCAGACTGGATAAAAAAACATAATCAATATGCTGTCTACAAGAGAAATACCTTAGAGACAAAGACAAAAATAGATTAAAAATCAAAGGTTGGAAAAAGATATATCAAGCTAATGGCAACCATAAAAGAACAGCTGTGGCAATATTAATTTCTGATCAAATTTACTTTAAGACAAAAACCACAATAAGGAAGGACATTATATAAGGATTAAAGGATTGATAGAAAAAGAGGACATAACAATAAAAATATCTATGCACCCAATGAAATAGCCCAAAATATGTAAACCAGACTCTAGTAGAGCTGAAAAGAAAAATAGATGACTCCACAGTCATAGTAGGAGACTTTAATACACCACTTTCAATCACATATAGAACAAGTGGAAAGAAACTCCACTTTAGTTTAGAAGAACTAAAGAATACAATCCACCAATTTGACCTTATAGACATATATAGAGCACTTCACCCAACAACAGTACAACATACATTCTATTTCATTGCACATGGAACATTCTCCAGGATAGACCATATGTTAGGCCACAAAGCTAGCCTCAATAAATTTAAAAACATTGAAATACTGCAAAGCATCTTCTCAGATCACAATACTGTAATATTAGAAATCAACAACAGGAAGATCAACCAAAAAAAAGAGCAAATAGTTGGAAACTGAATAAAATACTCCTTGAAAATGACTGGGCAATAGAAGAAATAAAAAATGAAATTAAAAAATTCCTTGAATCAAATGAGAATGTAAATACAACATACCAAAATCTTTGGGACACAGCAAAATCAATGACCAGAGGTCAATTTATAGCTATAAATGTACACATCAAAAAAGAAGAGACAAAATCAACACCTTAACCAAACATTTCCACAGTTAGAAAAAGAGCAACAACAAAAAAAGTCTATACTCACCAGTAGAAAAGAAATAATGAATATTAGAGCAGAAATAAATGACCAGAAAATAGAAAGACAATAGAAAAAATCAACAATACTAGAAGTTGTTTCTTTGAAAAGATTAATAAAATTGACAAATCACTGGCAAATTTAATAAAGGAAAGAGGGAGAGAATAAAAAAAGAATTGAGTGACACCACAACAGAACCAACAGAAATTAAAGATTTCTAGAAACATACAACTTACCTAAACTAACAGAGGCTAAGATGGAAAATTTAAACAGACCCAAAACAAAAGTAGAAATTGAACAGATCATAAAAAAATACCAACAAAAAAAGCCCTGGCTGAGACAATTTCACTGACAAATTCTAGTGAACATTCAGAGAACTGACACCAATCCTAGTCAAACTATTTTAGAACATAAAAAGGATGGAATCCTCCCAAATGCATTTTATGAAGTAAGCATAATCTTGATACCAAAACCAGTCAAATACATCACTAAAAAGAAAAACTACAGGCCAATATCCCTTATGAATACAGATGCAAAAATCTTCAACAAAATCCTAGCCAATAAACTCCAACAACATATCCAAAAAGTAATACATTATGACCAAGGGAGGTTCATACCAGGTATGCAAGGATGGTTCAACAATAGAAAAGCAATAAAAGTCATCCATCACATAAACAAAACAAAG
>NW_006921633.1:6153947-6156573 GCF_000298275.1 Orycteropus afer afer | reverse complement strand
CAAAGAGATTGGTGAAAAGGAAATAAGGAAATCAATACCATTTACGATAGCTACAAAAGAAATAAAATACTTGGGAATAAATCTCACTAGGGACACAAAATACCTATACAAAGAAAACTACAAATCACTACTCTAAGAAACCATAAGAGATCTATATAAATGGAAGAACATACTTTGCTCATGTATAAGAAGATTGAACATTGTGAAAATGCCAATACTACCCAAAGCAACCTATACACTAAGTGCAATCCCAATTCAGATCTCATCAGCATTCTTTAAGGATATGGAAAAACAAATCACTAATTTTATTTGGCAAGGAAAGAGACTTTGAATAGCAAAACATTATTGAAGAAGAAGAACAAAGTAAAAGGTCTCACACTCCCAGCTCTCAAACCTACTGTACAGCCACAGTAGTCAAAACTGCCTGGTAGGAGGATTGAATATGGCATCTTACGTGTAGCCCAGGAGCTCTGGTATCATAGTGGCTAAGAGACTTGCCTGCTAACCAGACGGCTGGTGGTTCAAACTCACCAGCCACTCCTTGGAAGGAAGGTTGGGCAATCCTACTTCTGTAGTGATACTGCCTCGGAAACCCAAGGAGGGGTCGCTATGAGTTGGGTTTGACTCGACAGCACATAACAACAACAACAACAACAACCTGTAGCCCACACATTAGTTCTTTTTAGCACCTAAGTGTCTGAAAAATTAGGTGCAGCAGTTTGACGCAGGGATTCTGGTGCTCTGAACAACTCATTAAGTCAGACAACACCAAACTCAAGGGAGCAGGAATAGAAAGGAGGGAGAAGCAGTGTAATTAACTGGAAACAATACAAATAGGTGAACCTGCCCTGTGGAGTGCCGACCAGTAGGTGATATGGGGCATCGGAGGGCTCCCTGAGGCAATGGAGAGAATGCACTGGGGGACCTGCACTCACTCCATGGATCTACCTCCAGTACCCACTTTTATCAGTGAACTTGGGACCACTGGGAGGGAGCACAGACCCCTCTGGCTCCAGGTGCCACTGAATTGGGAGTAGAGAAGGAATCATGCTGCAAGTAGGGGGGCTGTGTGACGAACTCATGGCATGAGTCAGGGCAGCTATTCCAGGACAGGTTTTTGGCATGGAGGAACCTGAAGTACAGAGTTTTGTAGCTGTCTGAACCTGGGGGAAAGTAGCTGCCAGGTTGGGGTCTTTGCCAAACTTGAGCTGCAGGTATGTGAGTAACAGTATAATGTTATCATTAGCAGTCTACTCAAAGCCCTGGAAAAGGCTACTGGCATCTCGGGACTATTTTTTCTCTTTCCTTCCTCCTTTTCCCACTTCTCCCTTGCCCATCCAATAGAAAAACCACATTAAGCCAGCTCGAATCCTAAACCCCCTTTATGGTGAACAGAGACCTGCATCCACATTCCACACAGTGATTCCATCATCACAAAGAAAACTGCAGAGCAACCCAGCAACCTGAATTAATAACCAAAAAAATAAAATACACCAGGTCCACCTATGCAAAAATATTAAATCATAAAATCAAGACAAAACAAATCAACACATAACTATTATAGACAACTTCAAAATGACTAGGAAACAATGTTGTTGTTGTTGTTATGTGCCATCAAGTTGCACCCCACTCATAGCGACCCCTCCTTGGGTTTCTGAGGCAGTATCACTATGGAAGTAGATTGCCCCATCAATAAGCAACCTCAAATCAAACAAAAAATACAAGACAATAGAAATAAAATTGCAAACAAAAGTCTCATTAAACATGGAGGAAAAGAAGGCAATAGAATTATCTGAAAAGGAATTTAGAAGGTATTTTTTAGACCTCTACAAGAGCTTAAGGAAACCCCAAACAGAAGCAAGGAGAACACAGATGGTACCCTGGAAGAACTCAGGAAAACTGTTCAAGAATAAAATAACAAGATTAACACACGATAAGAACTCATACAAAAACAGCAGTTAGAAATCCAGAAGATGAATATGAAAATTACAGAATTACACAGCACAGTGCAAGCACAAAAGAATAGGCTAGAACTGGCTGAAGAATGCATTTCCCAACTAGAAGATAAATCCCTTGACACCAATCTGAATGAAGAAAAAATCAGAACAAAGATTTAAGAGAAATGAAGAGAACTAATGAGTTATATGGGACAACATGAGAAGAAACAACATATGCCTCATTGGAATTCCAGAACAAGAAGAAGGGGAAAAAAAAAAACACTGAGAAAATTATAAAGACTTACTAACAGAAAACTTCTTCCATATCATGAAGGAAGAAAAGATACTAGTCCAAGAAGCTCAAAGAATCCCATACAGGATAGATCCCAAGCAAAAAACACCAAGGCTTGTCATCATCAAATTCTCTAAAACCAAAGACAAAGAAAGAATCTTGCAAGCTGCCTGGGAAAAAGAAACATCAATTATAATAACCAAACAGTTAGACTGAGTTCTGATTACTCAGCAGAAACCATGCAGGCAAGAAGGCAATGGGACACGGGCGTAGCACAGAGTAGCAGGCCGTGAGAGCAAGAGAAAGGGGTAAAACCCAGGAAGCCAAAGAGAAGAGCAATCAGCCAAAGGGATTAGGTGAGGAGGGGAAACTCAGGGACGCCCAAAGAAGCAGGCCA
>NW_006921633.1:6144804-6151613 GCF_000298275.1 Orycteropus afer afer | reverse complement strand
GGCAGTGTTTCGTTCTGCTGTGCATGGGGTCGCTATGAGTCAGAAATGACTCGACGGCACTTCACAACAACAACAACATATAAAACATTGAAGGAAAAGAACTTCCAACCAAGAATCCTATATCCAGCCAAATTGTCCATCAAATATGAGGGTGAAATCAAGACATTCTCAGACAAACAGAATTAAGAGATCTTGTGAAAACCAGACCAACCCTACTGGAAATGCTTAAGGAAGTCCTTCCAATAGAGAACCCACAACAGAAAACAACAAAATCAGGACACATAACATCAACACTAAAACCAAATCAGAAATAGATGCTCAAAATAAGACCATAAAACATTGTACACTGAAAAACAAGGAAATCAATCTGCACGTGACAACAGCAATTAACCAAATAGAGGGAATAAAATTTCTAGGTACAAAACTTCTGAATAGAGAGGAAAACAGGACAATATCCTCATAGAACAGACTGTTCCAAAAATATAGACAAGAATTCACTCCTAGATAACCACGGAGAAAATTAACAATCCCTCTAAGCAAACCCAGAAGAAAAGAAAACATATTGGTTTAGTAAGCACAAAACCAACAATAAAGAACAAAAAAGTGGAAACACTGGACAACACAATGAATTCAGCACAGAAAATTATATGGACCAAGGAAACTCTAACAACATGACAAAAAAAAACCATAGAATGACATTAATCAATTCATACCTATCACTAACTACACTCAGTGTGGATGGACTAAATGCATCAGTCAAGAGAAAGAGAGTGGCAGACTGGATAAGGAAAGAAGTCCCATCTATATGCTGTGTATAAGAAATCCACCTTAGACACAAATATAAAAACAAATTAAGAGTTAATGGGTGGAATAAAATATACCAAGCCACAGGAAACCAAAAAAGAGCAGGAGTGGCAATATTAATTTCTGACAAAATAGACTTCAAGGTGAAAACAGCATAAGAGACAAAGAAAGTCATTATATGATGCTGAAAGTGTCAATTGACCAAGAAGACATTATGGTAATAGATATCTATGCTCCCATTGAAAGTGCTCCAAAATATGTGACACAAATATTAATTGAATTGAAAGGGAAAATAGACAACTCTACAATGGTAGAAGGAGACGTTAACACATCACTTTCAAGGAGGGACAGATCAACTAGGAAAAAAAAAAAAACTTAACAAAGATACAGAAGAACTCAACAACACAATCAACCAACTCAACCTCACAGACATACAGAGCACTCCACCCAACAAAAATAATTCACACTCTTCTCCAGTTCACATGGATCGTTCTCCAGAATAGGTCATATGTTAGCACATAAAACCAGCCTCAATAAATTCAAAAACATTGAAATACTACAAAGCATCTTCTTGGACCACAATGCTATGAAATTAAAAATTAATAAAAGGAATATCAAGGAAAAAAAAAAAACATCAAACGTGGAAATTGAACAATACGCTGCTCACTGCTGGGTAATAGAAGAAATAAAAAGAAACAAAAGAGAATGAAGATGCATCTTACCAAAACCTATGGGACACAGAAAAAGCAGTACTCAGAGGTCAGTTTATAGGAATAAATGCTCACATCAAAAAAGGGAAAAGAAATAAAATCAACACTCTAATTCAACAACTCCAATAATTAGAAAAAGAACAACAAAAGAATCATACAGTATCTAGAAGTAAGGAAATAATAAAGATCAGAGCAGAAATAAATGAATCAGAAAAAAAAAAAAAAAGAAAGAAAGAGAAAATCAACAAAACAAGAAGCTGGTTCTTCAAAAAGATTAACAAAGTTGATAAACCATTGACAAATCTAACAAAAGAAAAGAAAGAGAAGTTGTAAATTACTACAATAGTAAATGAAAAGAGTGTCATCACAACAGAACTGAAATTAAAAAAAAAAAAGTGACAGAATATGATGAAGAACTGTACTCCAACAGATTTGAGAACCTAAAAGAGATGGACAAGTTTCTGGAATCACAAGACCTACCCAAACTATCCCACTCAGAGAGAGAATACTTGAACAGACTTAAGAAAAGGAAGAAAATGAACAGGTCATAAAAAAGCTTCCCACAAGAAAATGTTCTGGCCCTGATGGCTTCACTGGAGAATTTTACTAACTATTCAGGGAAAAGTTGACACCTATACTACTCAAGCTGTTCCAGAACACAGAAAAAGATGGAATACTCCCAAACTCATTTTATGAAACAAGCATAACACTAATACCAAAACCAGGGACAGACCCCACTAAAAAGGAAAACTACAGACCAAATCTCTCATGAACGTAGACACAAAAATCTTCAACAAAATCCTAGCCAACAGAATCCAACAACATATCAGAAAAATAACATATCCTGACCAAGTGGGACTCATACCTGGTATGCAAGGATGGTTCCACATCAGAAAAACAATCATGTAATCCAGCGCATAAACAAAACAAAATAACCATATGATTATATTAATCGATGCAGAAATGGCATTTGATAAAATACAACACCCGTTCCTGTTCAGAACTCTCAGCAAAATAGGGATAGAAGGGAAATTCTTCAACATAATAAAGGGCATATATGCAAAGCCAACAGACAACATTATTATCATTCTCCTTATGAATGGGAACCAGACAGGGATGCCCTCTATCTCCACTCCTATTTTACATTGTATTGGAAGACCTAGCCAGGGCAGTAAGGCAAGAAAGAGAAATAAAAAGCATATAAATTGGCAAAGAGGAAGTAAATCTATCTCTATTTGCAAATGATATGATTCTATACATAGAAAACCCAAGAGACACAGCAAAAAAATGATGGAACTAATAGAGAGGTTCAGAAAAGTGGCAGGATACAAGGTCAGTATACAAAAATCAGTTGGATTCCTCTATACCAAAGAGAGTCCTCTGATAAAGAAATAAGGGAAACAATACCATTTATAATAGCTACTAAAAATATAAATTATCTTGGAAAAAATCTTACCAGAGACACAAATGACCTATACAAAGAAAATTATAAAACACTACTACAGGAGACACAAAGGATCTACATAAATGGAAGAACCTGCCTTGTTCATGGGTAGGTAGACTGAATATTGTGAAAATGTCAATACTACCTAAAGCAATCTGTATGTTCAAAGCAATTCCAATCCAGATACCAACAATTAAAAAAAAAAAAAATGGAAAAACCAATTACTAACTTCATATGGAAAGGAAAAAAACCTCAGAAAAGCAGAGCTCTGGTAGCATAGTGCCTAAGGCACTTGAAGGCTAACCAGAAGGCTGGTGGTTCAAACCCACCAGCCACTCCTTGGAAGGAAGGTTGGGCAATCTACTTCCATAGTGATACTGCCTCAGAAACCCAAGGAGGGGTTTCTATGAGTCAGGTCTGACTTGATGGCACATAACAACAACAACATCTGAAGAAGAAGATCAAAGTGGGTGGTCTCACACTCCCGGATCTTAAACCTACAATATAGCCATAATCAAAACATGGTATTGGTACAATTATAGACAGATAGACCAATGGAATAGAATTGAAAACCCAGAAATGGACCCATCCATTTATGGATAGCTGCTCTTTGACAAAGGTCCAAAACCCATTAAATGGGGAAGAGATAGCATCTTTAAAAAATGGTGCTGGCAAAATTAGATATCCACTTGCAGAAAAATGAAACAAGACCCATACCTCACCCCATACACAAAAACAAACTCAAGTTGGATAAGGAATTAAATGTAAAACACAAAACTATAAAATTCATCAAAGATAAAATAGGGGAAAATCTAGGAGCCCTAATTTATGGCATAAATAGACTATCAAACATAACCCAGAATGCACAAGAGGTAGAAGAGAAGCTACATGACTGGGCCCTTTAAAAATTGAATTCTTATGTGCATTGAAAGACTTTGTCAAAAGGGTCAAAAGAGAACCTACAGACTGGAAGAAAATATTATAACATATCTGACAAAGTACTTATCTCCAAAATCTATAGAAAATGTCAGCACCTCAATACCAAAAAGATGAACAATCCAGTTCAAAAATGGGCAAGCGACTTGAACAGACACTTCACTAAAGATGATATGCTGATGGTCAACAAACACATGAGGAATTGCTCGTAATCTTTAGTCATTAGAGGATGCAAATCAAAACAATGATGAGATATCATCTCACCCCAGCAATAATAGCAAAGTTCAACAGGGCAGAAAATAACAAATGCTGGTGAGGTTGTGGAGAGATTGGAACTCTTATACACTGCTGGTGGGATTGTAAAATGGTACAACCATTGTGACAAATAGTATGGCATTTCCTTAAAAAACTGAAAATAGAAGTAACATTTGGGTCAGCAATTACATTACTAGGAATATATCCTAAAGAGGTGATAGCAGGACATGGACAGACATATGTACACCTATGTTCATCACAGCACAGTTCACTGTAGCAAAGAGATGGAAACAACCTAAATGCTCATCAACCGATGAACTGATCACCAAATTATGGTACATTCACACAATGGAATGCTATGCTACATTAAAGAACAATGAAGACTAAGCAAATCATCTCACAATGTGGATGAGCCTGGAGGACATTATGCTGAGTGAAATAAGTCAAAGAAAGACAAATACTGTATGAACCCATTACTGTAAAAAGTCAAGAAAAGCTTTTCTTAAGGAGGGAAACTCACTTTGTAGGTTACTGGGGTGGGGAGGGAAGGGGAGAGAATAATTTTGGGTAGTTGGGGACCACATGCTGAGTTGGGTAAGGGGACAGATGGTATGAAAAGGGTCTGTGACCACCATGATAACATTGGGGGAAGGGAAGACACCAAATTGTGCACATAAGATATAGATGACAGAGGCTAATAACAGTATATCCGCAATACTGTATCACTATTAACACCAAACACAAGGCTACAGATAAACACATAAATATTTGAGAAGATCAGATGGGGGTCAGTGAACAGGGTTATATTCTAGACCAAGGATAGATTCAGCTGAGCTCATCTTGCACAGATACTAGTGATACAAAATACCTGCAATCCTTACAGAAACAACAGAAGACAGACATACAGCAATCCCTCACAGCTAGACACTGTGGGAGAGAGAGCCAATGGATCTACCAACTCAAGACCATAGTATTGGGGCACACCAGGCTCAATTGGCAGAACAAAGTACATAAAAATCTTGTTCTCCAACCTATATTGCAAGTAGTGACTGGAGTCTTAAAAGCTTTTGAGGGGCCATCTATGGTGCAACTATTGGTCTCCTCTCATTTGAAGCAAAGAAGAGTAAAGAAAATCAAAGCCAGTTGGAAACAGTTAGTCCAAGGGTATGATGGACCTCAAGACCAGAACTAGATCATGCTTGGCTGCCAATGTCAACCACTCCAGAAGGGATCAAAACTGGAAATCCTGAATAGAGTGAGGGAAAATGTAAACAAAATTCAAAAACACAAAAATGACCAGAATTACTGGTCAACTAGAGACTGGTAGAACCCCCAAGACTATGGTCCAGGATAATCCTTTGGGCCTAGAATTGAATTCACTCCCAAGGATTGGATCTCATCCCAACAGTACAAAGACCTACATGCGGAAAACCTAGCCCAAGATGATGTACCTACCTACTCTAGAGAAATATACCCCTTAGAGCAATTGGCTATGGGGCACCAGACGGCAGCATTTACATGGAGGGAAAGTTGGACAGACAAGAGTGCATAGTTAAGAAGGGCACAGGGAGCAGGTATTCACAGGGTTGGGAGGGGAGGAATTTGTTAGATTGGGATGATAATTGGGGCGTGAAATCAAATGTACATGAATTGTTGAATGTAAAACAATTTTGCTCTGTAAATTTGCACCCAAAGCATAATAAAATAAATAAATAAAATAAATAATTCTAATAACTAACTAAATGAATAAAAATAAAAGGAATCGATAGAGAAAATCTGTGATTAGGGAAAAAGTTACTATTTTAAATTAACGTATTTAGGAAATATATGAGTTTTTCATATTAATATATTTCATAAATATACAAAAATAAAGGTTGAAATTAATTATCCAAGTATTTATCATAAGAACTTAGAAATCCACAACCAATTCAAAACCAAAGAAAGCAGAATTAAAGTCATTAAGATAAGAACAGAAAATAATGAAATATATATCAAACCTACAGTGGGGAAAAGTACAAATCTAAAAGTAGTTCACCAAAAGACTAATAAAATTGATAATCACCTAATGACTTTCATCAAATAAAAAAAAGAAAGAAAAATATTGAGAAAAGAAATGGAAAAGCAATCACCACTATATATTATGTAGTTATTTAAAATATAACAAGATATTACTTTGAAGGAAGTGGAAGGAAAGGTGAAACCATAGACAAAATTTACAAATTCTAAGTGGGGATAATCACATAGTAACAAAACTGACATAACAATGAATAGAAAAATTTTAGTTTTCTATCTGCAAATAAATTGGAAACCTTTATTAAAAACTTTCTGAAAAAGAAAATTCTGAGCTGTATGTTTTTAATGGAGAATTATTTCAGTCATTAAAAGAAAAAACAATTCCAATCTTATGCAAACATTTGTATAAAATAAATTAAAAGAGGTAATATTTGCTTATTAGTTTTATAAGGCCATCATAAACTTGATACCATAATTTGAATAGGTTCAACCATATTAAGTAATATATTATAAACACAAAACATCATTAAAATGAGTGTTTTTATAACACAAATTTTTATTTTTTTTTATTAGGATTTGGGTGAAGATTTACAGAGTAAATTCACTTTTCATACAGCAGTTCACATATACTTTGTCTCATGTCATTG
>NW_006921633.1:6124451-6139172 GCF_000298275.1 Orycteropus afer afer | reverse complement strand
TCTTGCCCCGCCTCTATAACACAAATTTTGATAACACTAAAAGGTATGTTCTTCTATATTCATGGGCATTTTTACAGCATATATAAATATGCATGTAGAAATAAATAGCATAGTGGCTAAGGCACTTGACTGCTAACCAGAAAGCTGGTGGTTCAAACCCACCAGCCACTCCTCGGAAGGAAGATGAGATAATCTACTTCCGTAGTGATACTGCCTTGGAAACCCAAGGAGGGGTCGCTATGAGTCGGGTCTGACTTGATGGCACATAACAACAACAAACAACAACAGCATATATAACTAGTAATAGGATTACTGGATTATATGCTATTTCTATTTCCAACCTTTAAGGAAGCGCCATACCATTTTCTACTGGTTATGTCATCTTACAGTCCCATCAGCAGTGTACGTGCATTCCAGTCTCTCATATGCTCACCATCATTTGTTGTTTTTGGATATTTTGAATTTAGCTATTAATGCTTGTGTGAGATTGTATCTCATTATCACTTTGATTTACATATCTCTAATGGATAGTGAAGGTACCCGGATGGCACAGTAGTTAAAACATTGGGCTGCTAAACAAAAGATTGACAGTTCAAACCTACCAGCTGCTTGGTGTAAGAAAAATGAGGCAGTCTGTCTGTAGGATTTACAGCCTTGGAAACTCTATGGGGAAGTTCTACTCTCTCCTATGAGGTCATTATGAGTCATAATCAACTCAGTGGTGTGAGTTAGGTTTAGGTTTTGGAATGGCTAATGATCATAAACATTTCTTCATGTATACTTGACTGCCTGAATGTCTATTCATGTCATCTGTCCATTTTTAAATTAGATTATCTGGGTTTTTTGTTGTTATTGTTGTTGAAGTATTGAAGTTTTCAATACATTTTAGAATTATTCCCTTTTCCAATATGTCATTGCCAAAACTTTTTTTTTCCCAGTTTCTAGGTTCTCTTTTTACTCTTTTGGTGAAAACTTGAAACACATAAGTGATTAATTTTTAGAGGTCTCAGTCATACAGTTTATTTCATGCTGTTTACACATTTTTAGTTATGTTTGATAGTGTATTTTTCCATATATTAGGCCCCTAAATTTGTCCTTATTTTTTCATTCATGCTCTTTATAATTTTAAGTTTTACATTTAGGTCTTTGGCCCATCTTGAGTTACTTTTGTTCTGGTGTGACATATGGATCTTGTTTAATTTTTTTTGCAAATGGATATCTAGTTTTGCCAACATCCTTCATTAAAGAAATTATCTCTTCCTCATTTAATGAGTTTTAGTACTTTGTCAAAGATGATCTGTCCGTAGGTGGAAGGATTTACTTCTGGGTTCTTAATTCTGTTCCATCAGTCTCTGTATCTATCATTTTATCCGGTGGTTTTGACTAACTTGATTGTGTAGTAATTTTTTAGGTTCAGAAGTGTGAGGCCTCCTACTCTACTCTTGTCCTTTAGTAGTGTTTTGATTTTCTGGAGATTATCTGGGGTCTCTTTCCTTTGCATATAAAGTTGGTGTTATGTTTCGCTAGTACTGCTTGCTATAACAGCATTACCATCAGTGGATGGCTTTAACAAAGACCCGTGGGAGCTCAGGTGGCATAGTGCCTAAGGCATTTGACTGCTAATCAGAATGCTGGCAGTTCAAACCTACCAGCCACTCCTTGGAAGGAAGATTGGGCAATCTGCTTCCATAGTAATACCGCCTCGGGAACCCAAGGAAGGGTTGCTATGAGTCGGATCTGCCTCCACAGCAGTGAGTTAACAAATAGGGATTTATTCTCTGACAGGTTAGGAAGCTAGAAGTCAGGGTTCAGAGTGCCCACTCTAAGGGTTGGGTGAAGGCCCCTCATCTTTGCTCTTTAGCTCTGCCTCCTGTTCCAGGCCTACTAGAGCTGGAGGCTTTTTCTGCCTCATACAGCTACTGGTGGCTGAAGATAACCAACCCAAGATCAACAGGTAAAATGACACAACCCCAAGATCAGCAGATAACATGGCAAATCACTGGTTCAAGTCCAGGAACAACACCAATATCAGCAGCAACATGGCAGACCAAGACTCAGCCAAATGATGGGTCCAGATGTGCCAAAAGCTTGAGGCCTTCCTCAAAGCTTCCCCATATATACTGGAAGAAGGCCTTACTCTGCAGGCAATAAATTAGCTGCTCGCAGCATATTTCACCATGGAGATGATTTCAAGTTCATCATAGGGAATAACTGTGTCCAGCTGCCAAGCACTCCAAACCCCAGCCCAGCCAAGTTGACACACAAACTGAACTACCACAGTTGGTGATGAGTTTTTCTATTTCTTTCAAAAATGTTGATGGAATTTGAATCGAGATTGTATTATATACATAGACTGCTTTGGGTAGTATGGACATTTTCAGCATACTAAGTTTTCCTATCCATGAATACAGTATGTTCTTCCATTTTATATAAGTCTATTTTGGTTTCTTATAGTAATGTTTTGCAGTTTTCTTTGCATAGGTCTTTTCTATCTCTGGCTAGATTTATTCCTAAGTACTTCTTTGGGTGGCTATTGTAAATTATATTCTTTCCCTGATTTCTTTTTCAGAGTTCTCTTTGTTAGTGTTAAGGAGTCTGACTGATTTTTGTACATTGATCTTATACCATGCAACTTTGCTGAATCTTTCTATAAATTTAAATTATTTTCTTACTGCTCTCTGGGAGTTTTTATGTACAGGATCATACTATCAGCAAACAGATATTTTTACTTCTTTGCTAAACTGGATGCCTTTGATTTTGTTTACTTGCCCTGTTGCTCTGGCTTGTACTTCCAATACAATATTGAATAGGAGTGACAATTAAGCACATCTGTGCCTGATTCCTATTTGGAAGAGGAAAGATTTCAGCATCTCTTAGTTGAGATCAGTGTTGGACCTTGGTTTTGCATACATGTCTTTAATTATGCTGAGGAATTTCTCTTTTATTCCTCTTTTTGAACATCTTTATCAGTAATGGGTTTTGGATTTTGTCAAATGCCTTTTCTGTATTGATTGATACGATCATGTGGTTATTTTCCTTGTTATATTTATGTGGTGGATTATGTTGATTGTTTTTCTAATTTGAACCATTCTTTCACACCTGACATGAAAGCCACTTGGTCATGACATATTATTTATTTATTTAGATATGTTGTTGGATTCTTTTGGTAGGATTTTGTCAAGAAATTTTGTGTCTATGTTCATGAGGGATATTGGTGTATAATTTTATTTTTTAGTGGTGTCTTTGCCTGGCTTTGTTTTCCTTGCTTTGTAGAATGAATTTTAGAGTATTCTGTCCTTTTCTATACTCTGGAATAGTTTGAGTAGAATCAGCATTAGCTCTCTCTGTGTTTGGTAGAAATCTTCAATGAAGATGTCTGGCCAGGAATTGTTTGTTGTTTTTGGTAGTTATTTATCTATTTATTTTTAAACGACATGTTCAATTTCTTCTTTGATGATGAGTTTGGTCAAATTTTCAAACTCAGTTTGTCCTAACTTAAGTAGCTAGTGTGTTTCTAGAAATTTGTCCATTTCTTCTTGTTGTTGTTGTTATGTGCCATCAAGTTGGACCTGACTCATAGCAACCCTTCCTTGGGTTTTTGGGGCAGTGTTACTATGAAAGTAGATTGTCTCATCTTCCTTCCAAGGTTTCTTCTAGGTTTCCAAATTTGTTGGAGTACAGTTATTCATGTTGTTGTTGTTATGTGCTGTGGAGTCAAACCCGACTCATAGCAACCCCTCTTTGGGTTGCCGAGGCAGTATCACTACAGAAGTAGATTGCCCAACCTTCCTTCCGAGGAGTGGCTAGTGGTTTTGAACTGCCAGCTTTCTGGTTTGCAGTCAAGTGCCTTAGGCACTATGCTACCAGAGCTCCTGTTCTGTTATTATATTTTTTATTTTAATTGGTTCTGATATAGCATCACCAATTTCTTATTTGTGTTATTTCCATCTTCTTCTTCTTTTCCTTTGTTAGACTTTTTAGCAGGTTTTTTTTTTTTTTTTTTTTTTACTTTGTTAATATTTTTAAAGGACAAATTTCTAATCCTGCTGATTTTTTTCCATTGTTTTTCTGTTTCATTTATTACAATTAGAATCTTTATTATTTTCTTTCTTCTGGTGACTGTAGGTTTCTTTTTTCTTATTTCTTTTTGATTGTTTGGCATTTTGGGTTAAGGCTTAGATTTTGGATCTTTCTCCTTTTTGATGTCTGCATTTGCTATAAATTGCCCTCTGAGCACTGCTTTGGCTGTATACCAAAAGTTTTGGTATGCTCTCTTTATAGTCTCTTCATACTTTGAGGTATTTTGATAGTGTTAAATTTACTGAAGCTTGCTTTGTAGCCTAACTTATGATCTATTCTGGAGAATGTTCCATGTGCACTGGCAAAGAAACTATATTATTCTGTTATTGGGTGGACCATCCTGCAATGTTATGAAGTCACACTGGTTGATTGTGTTGTTTAGATATTCTGTTTTTGTTGATTTTCTTTCTAGTTGTTCTATCCTTCCTTGAGACTGGTGAATTAAAGTCTGTGCTATTATTGTAGAGTTGTCTATTTTTCTTTTCAATTCTGTTAAAGTTTAATTTATGTATTTTGGTTATTTCATTGGGTACATAGATTTATTATGGTTATGTTATCTTGTTTGATTGACTCATTAATCATATTATCCTTCTTTGTCCCTTTTGCTGGTTGTTAACCTAAATTATATTTTATTGTAAATTAATATTGCCACTCCTGCTCTGTTTTTGTTGCCATTTGCTTGATATATGTTTTATTACCTGTGGTAGTTAAGTTTGTGTGTCAACTTGGTTGGGTGAGTTGAGTGTCTGGACAGCTGAATGTAGTATTCCCCATGATGAGACTGGTAATCAACTCCATGATGGAATCTACTGTGAGCAACTGAGTAGCTGCCTTAGGGATGTGGTCTGGACCTTGTGTATAAAGAGAAACCTTGGGGATAGTCTAGCTTATGACATGCTTGAACCCTGCATGTAGTCATGTCATTGTTCACCAGCCTGACATGCTCTACCAAACTTGAGACTTTCCATGAACTTGAAATAATGGCCTGCTGTGTGGTTTAGTAACACCAGGCTTGTGCCTTATTACTTGTCAAACTTGGGCTTGTCAGTTTCAGTAGCCAGAGGCTGAGTGAAGAAAAGACTTGCTAGCTCCAGTGGGCCAGGAACAGGAGGCAGAACTGAAGTCCAAGGTTGAGGAGTTTTCACCCAGCCCCTAGAGCCTGACACTTTGAACTTGGACTTAAAGCCTCAAAACTGTAAGAGAATGAACTCCTGTTTCTTCAAGCCATCCCATTTAATGGTATATTCTTGTCAGAGCAGCACCAGGTAACCAAAACATTACCCTTGAAATTTTACTTCATTTTTGTCTTTATGTACAAGATGTGTCTTTTGTAGGCAGCATATTGATGGTTCATATTTTCTTATCCATTCTGTTACTCCTGGCTTTTGACTGTTGCATCTATCCATTTACATTCAGTGTAATTATCAATAAGTATGAATTTATCACTGTCATTTTGCTTATTTTTTAATGTTGATTTTATTTTTTTTCTCTGCTGAGCTCATTTTGTTTATGAATTTTCTTATCATTTTCTCCATTGCTTTTATTTTAGTGTTTAGTAGATCTTTATGATTTTGTAGTAATTCATGTTGGTGAAATGATTTAATTTTCTTTCAGGTTACCATGTAATTTATATTTTTTTCCCAAGTTTAAAACAATCCATTATAATTTGATATTGTCTTGACATTTTTCCATTTGGAAGTTCTCTAACTTTAAAATTTATTCCTTCTTTAGGCTTTGTAGTTGTCCTATTTAATAAATTGACATCACTGGTTCCCTATTTACATTTTCTAAGTTTATTTTAATTTTGACAATTATTTTTTCTGGGTTAATTTTCAGATCATGTTGTCATGTGTCTTAATCTTGGCTTATTGTCTGCACTGTTGATTCTCTGTCTGAAGGACTCCATTAGTATTTTTTATAAAAGTGTTTACAAATTTCCTTAATTTATGTTTATCTGGCAGTGTCCTAATTTCACCATTGTATTTGAGGGACAATTTTTCTGGATATATATGTCACCCCCTTGTCGTCTTGCCTGTAATGTTTCTGTGAAGAAATCAGAGCTTGGTCGTATTGATTCTCCTTTATAGATAACTTTTCACTTTTTCCAAGTTGCTTTTAGGGTTCTTGCTTTGTGTTTGATTTTGGAACATTTGATTATGATGTGTCTTTGTGATTTTCTTTTGGAGAATATCATATTTGGGGTTCTTGAACTTCTTGAATGCATAACTTCTCACTATTCATGTTAGGGAAATTTTCTACCAACAAAAGTACAATTTTCTTTGCTTTTTTTTTTTTTTTTTTTTTTTTTTTTTTTTTTTTTTTTTTTTTTTTTTTTTTTTTTTTTTTTTTCTTTTGTAGTCTCTTCCTGTTCTGGAATATCAAGCACATCTAATTTATTCCTCTTGGTGGTGTCTCAATAATTCTTAGGGGTTTGTCATTTTTTGTTGTTGTTCTTTTTTTTTTTTTTTCTGATATTTCCTTTAACAGATAACTATTGAGAGATTTGTCTTCAATTTCACTAATTCTGTCTTCCATTGGTTCATTTCTACTCTTTTCCCCTTCCAATGCATCATCTATTTATGAAGTATTAATATTAATCTGAATTTATATTTGCTGTTTTCCTCCTATGTCTAATTTTCCATTTATTTTGTCAATTTGTTTTTGTATATTTTTCATTAATTCTAGAGTTTTTTCTGTGTTTTCCTTGATTTTGTCTATTTTTCTTGATCTCCCTCTCATCCCATTGATGGGACATAAAAATAATCTTTTTGAATCCCTTATTAGTTAGTTCCAATAACATTTCTTCCTCTGGAAAATTTTCTGTCTCTGTTTGATCCACCTTTTTTTTTTTCTTTGTGTCAACTGAAATTGTCTGTTGTCTTTGAGACATAGTGGTTTTGTTGTATTTTTATTTAATTGAAGATTGTATGTTGGGGTGTTTTGTTCATGCTTTTTGCTCTATTTTGTTTTGATATGCCAGTGGGCAAGGTGAGCATACTACTCTGCTTTCCAACTTGGTAGCACTTAGTTATTCATTCATCAGCTATCTTTTGTTGGATGTGGTAGATAATAGGAGTGCATGTGCAGTTTTCCATTCACAGTTCATGTATAACACTTGGGGACAGGCTGTGCTGATGCTGGGCACAATCTGTTGTCAATCAAGTGGATGCAGAAGGGTAGTGACATACAGTTGATGGGGTGGCAGGAGACGTAGGTGTGACTGGGCAGTGTGGATGTGGTTGCTGTCTCCCACTGGGTGAGACAAAATCAAAAAGTAAGAAATAAAACATATGAAAAGCAACAACAAAAACAAATGAACAAAAAAGGGAAGTGAAAAAAGACAATTAAAAAAAAGGAAAAGAAAGTTAAGGAAAAAGAAAAAGAGATGAGGAAAAGGAAAAGGAAAAACAAAAACGAGAGGAGTGAAATTAACATCCTTGTGATACACTCTTCAATAGAGACCCAAAATGATACACTCTTCAATTGTTGTTGTTATGTGCCATCGAGTCAGCCTGACTCATAGCGACCCCTCCTTGGGTTTCCGAGGCAGCATCACTATGGAAGTAGGATTGCCCAACCTTCCTTCCGAGACACTCCTCAATAGAGACCCAGAAAAACTGAGTGAAACAGATACAGATGATGATCCTGGAATACTGAATATCAAATGAGAGGATAAAAAGTAGATTGAGCACCAATTGGAAAGGGATATGGAGTGAGGACAGTGACTTAAGAAAGAGAAGAAATAAGAGCCTATGAGATATGGTAATTTTGAGACACATAAGTCATAATACACAGGTGAGGAGAAACTACCTTCATGGAATCTACACTGGAACAGAGATACAGTGAGAACATATCTGGAGTGAAACAAAATGAGCAGAATATGAGCTAGATCTGGGAGAGGAAAGTAGAGGAAAATGAGTGAGATTCCCAGTGGCACAGGTGTACACAAGGGGAAGAGGGAGCAAAGGAAAAGAAACATGATCATATCAATTGATGCAGAAAAGGTGTTTGATAAATCCACCACCCACTCCTGATAAAACTCTCTGGAAAACAGGAATAGTAGGGAAATTCCCCAACATAACTAAATTCATATATGCAAAATCATTATTCTCAATGGACAGAGACTGACAGCATTCTCTTTGTGGACGGGAACCAGATAAGGATACCCTATATCACCACTCCTATTCAGCATTTTATTGGAAGTCCTTGTTTTTTTGTTGTTATGTGCCATCAAATTGTCTGACTCATAGCGACCTTATGTACCATAGAGAGAAGCACTGCCTGATCCTGTGCCAGCCTCACAACCCCTACTATATTTGAGTCCATCACTACAACCACTGTGTCAATCCGTCTTGTTGAGGGCCTTCCCCTTTTTCACTGACTCTTCACTTTACTAAGCATGATGTCCTTCTCCAGAGAATGGTCCCTTCTAACAATATGACCAAAGTAGGTGAGTCGAAGTCTGGCCATTCTCACTTTCAAGGAGCTTTCTGGCTGCACTTCATCCAGGACAGATTTGTTAGGTCCTTTAGCAGTCCATGGTACTTCCAGCATTCTTTGCCAACACCACAACTTAAAAGCATCAACTCTTCTTTGGTCTTCCTTATTCATTGTCCAGCTCTCACATGCATATGAGGTGTTTGAAATACCATGGCTTGGGTTAGGCACATCTTAGTCTTCAAGGAGATATCTTTGCTCTTCAGCACTTGAAAGAGGTCTTTTGCAACAGATTTCCCCAATGTAGTTCATCTTTTGATGTCTTGACTGCTACTTCCATTGGAGTTGATTGTAGAACCAAGTAATATGAAGTCTTTGACAACGTCAATCTTTTCTCCATTTATTTTGGTGCTGCTTCTTGGTCTATTTGTGAAAATTTTTGGTTTCTTTATATTGAGCTGTAATCCATACTGAAGTCTGTAGTCTTTAATCTTCATCAGTAAGTGCTTCAAGTCATCCTCACTTTCAGCAAGCAAAGTTCTGCCGTCAGTGTATTGCAGGTTGTTAATGATTCTTCCTCCAATTCTGACATCACATTCTTCTTCATATAGTCTAGCTTCTCAGATTATTTTCTCAGCATACAGATTGAATAAGTATGCTTAAAGGATACAACCTTGATGCACTCCCTTCCTGATTTTAAACCATGTTCTGTTTGAACAACAGCTTCCTGGTCTATGCATAGGTTCCTCATGAGTACAATTAAGTGTTCTGGAATTCCTATTCTTCTCCTTGTGTGTTAGTTGGAGCTGTGTGTCAACTTGGCTGGACCACAATTCTGTGTGGTTTAAGCAATTGTGATGTGGGTCATTCCCATGATAGACAGAATCAGATGTATATGTTTTGAGCAGCCAACCTGTCGAAAGGGACAGCATTTAGGGCATGGCCTGCTTCCAATATATTTATGGGCATCCTTGGAAAAAGATGGTCTTCTGTGGATCAGGATCCTGTTGTGCTGCCTACAACTGTCTGTGAGCAAACAATCTACCATTTGACCTGGAAATCTTGGATTCGTCATTCACTGGAGTCAAGAGCCAGTATACTGCCTGCCAACCTTGAGCTTGTCAGCCCCTGCAGCTGTGTGAGTCAGGAAAAGCCTGAAATTCAATTCAAGAACTTGGGACTTGTCAGCTTCTATAAGTGTGTGAGCCATTTTCCTAAGATAAAATTCTCTTTCTCTATATGTATATATAAGCTTTACTGGTTTTGCTTTCTAAAGAACCCACCCTAACACACCATGTATCCATAATTTGTTACGATATACACAATAGAATGCCTTCTCATAGTCAATAAAACACAAACATCTTTTTGGTATTCTTTGCTTTCAGCCAAGATTTATTTGACATCAGCTATGATATCGCTCACTCCACAACCTCTTCTGAATCCAGCTTGCATTTCTGGAAGTTCTCTGTCAAAATACTGCTGCAACCATTTTTGAATTATCTTCAGTAAGATTTTACTTGTGTGTGATATCAATAGGAGCTCTGGTGGCATAGTGCCTAAGGCACTTGACTGTTAACCAGAAGGCTGGTGGTTCAAACCCACCAATCATTCCTTGGACAGAAGATTGGGCAAGCTACTTGCATAGAGATACTGCCATGGAAACCCAAAGAGGGGTTGCTATGAGTCAAGACTGACTAGATGGCATTGTTTTTTTTATCTTTCTTTGGAAAGAGTAAAAATACAGATTTCTTCCAGCTAGTTGGACAGATAGCTGTCTTCCAAATCTGTTGGCATAGCTATGAGTGCCTCCAGTGCTGCATCCATTTGTTGAAACATCTCGATGGGTATTCCCTCAATTCCAGGAGCCTTGTTTTTTGCCACTTCCTTCAGTGTAGCCTTGACTTCTTCTTTCAATACCATTAGTATTGATCATATACCACCTTCTGAAATGGATTATCATCTACCAATCGTTTTTTATATAGTGACTCTGTGTATTCCATCCATCTGCTTTTGATGTTTCCTGCATCATTCAACATATTGCCCGTGGAATCTTTCAATATTGCAATTTGAGGATTAATTTTTTTCTTCAGGTTCTTCCAGCTTGAGAAATTCCAAGCATGTTCTTCCCTTTTAGTTTTCTAACTTCAGGCCTTTGCACATTTAATTATAACAATTGAATTTGTCTTCTTGAGCTGTTCTTTGAAATCTTCTGTTCAACTCTTTTATCTTGTCATTTCTTACATTTGCTTTAGCTGCTCTTCACTTAAGGGCAAATTTCAGAGTTTCTTCTGACATAAATTTTCATCTTTTCTTCCTTTCCTGTCTTTTTAATGATCTTTGTTCTTGATTTCCTCTGATTCCTCTGATTTTTGTTCATTGGTGTTCACTGCATCAAATCTACTCTTTAGATGGTTGCTAAATTCAGGAGGGATATAATCAAGGTCATATTTTGGCTCTTGTGGACTTACTTTAATTGTCTTCATTTTCAACTTGAACTTGTATATGAGCAGTTGATGGTCTGTTCCAGTCAGCTCCTGGCCTTGTTTTGGCTGAAGATATCGAGTTCTCCATTGTCTCTTGCCACAGATATAGTCAATCTGATTCTTGCATACTGCGTCTGGCGAAGTCCATGTGTATAGCTGCCATTTGTGTTGTTAAACAAAGGTATGTGCAATGAACAAGTTGTGGTCTTGCAAAATTCTATCATAAGATCTCCAGTGTCATTTCTAACACCAAGGCCATGTTTTCCAACTACTTGTGATTCTTCTTTGTTTCCCACTTTTGCCTTCCAATGACCAGTGATAATCAACATATTTTGATTGTATATTTGGTCAATTTCAGACTGCATAAGTTGGTAAAATCTTCAATTTCCTCACCTTTGGGTTTGATGGGTGATGTGTAAATTTGAATAATAGTAGTATGAACTGGTCATCCTTGTAGGTGTATGGATATTATCTTATCACTGACAGCATTGTACTTCAGGATATATCTTGATACATTTTTTGTGATGATGAATTCCACACCATTCTTTTTCAATTTGTCATTCCAAGCATAATAGATCATGTGGTTCTCTGATTCCAAATGGCCAAAACCAGTCCATTTCCACTCACTAATGCCTAGGATGTTGATCTTTATGTGTTCCATTTCATTTTTTGACAACTTTCAATTTTCCTATATCTATACTTCTCACCCACCAGCCACTCCTCAGAAGGAAGATGGGGCAATCTACTTCCATAATGATACTGCCTTGGAAACCCAAGGAGGGGTCCCTATGAGTCGGGTTTGACTGGACAGCACACAACAACAACAGCAACAATACTTCTCACATTCCATGTTCCTATTATTAGTGGATGTTTGCAGTTGTTTCTTCTCATCTTGAGACACGCTACATCAGCAAATGGGGGTCCTGAAAGCTTTACTCTATCCACATTATTAAGGTTGGCACTACTCTGAGAAGTCAGCTCTTCTCCAGTCATACTTTGAGTTTCTTCCAGCCTGAAGGGCTCATCTTCTGGCCCTACATTCCACAGCGTTTCAGAGCTATTCATAAAGTTTTCCAGTAATATATCAGACAGTGTTTAACTGCTATTCATATGGTTTTCACTGCCCAATTATTTGGGAAGTGGATGACCTCTTCCTTCTTCCAAGTCTGTCTTAGTCCAGAAGCTCTACTGAAACCTGTCCACCATGGGTAACACTGCTGGGATTTGAAACACCAGTGGCATAGCCTCCAGCCCCACAGCAACATTGAAGCCACCACAGTATGACAAACTGACAGACAAATTTCTCTCCCCCAGTTATTCTAAACTGTTCTGTTCATTTCCTAGTCTCCACCACCCTGCTTGCTTACCCAGCCTGCCCCCAGGTCTAACACTTGCCTTCCACTGGTCCTGGGGCTAGCTTAGAGGTAATAGATAGGTTCAATATCATCAGTTAAAACAGGACAAGGAACTGATTGTGGAACAGACCTTCAATTGTTCATATGCAAGTTCAATTTGGAGGTGACAAAAAGTAAAGCAATTCTATGAGAACCAAAATTCAACCTTAAGTGTATCCCCTCTGAATGTAGAGACCATCTGAGGTATAGATTTGATGCACTGAACAGATGAGCTGTGGGATGACATTAAAAATATCTTACATGAACAAAGCAAAAAGTTATTAAAAAGATAGGAAAAAAAGAAAAGACCAAAGTGGATGTCAGAAAACTCTGAAACTTGCTCATGATTAGAGATCAGGTAAAGTGAATGGAGAAAATGATTAAATAAATGCTTGAACAGAAGATGTCAAAGGGTACCATGAGAAGACAAAGTAAAGTATTATAGTGAAATGTGCAAAAAACTGGAATTAAAAGACCCAAAAGGAAAAACATGTTCAATGTTACTCAAGTTGAAAGAACTGAAGAAAAAAATTCAAGCCTAGAGTTATAATATTGAAAGGTTCTAAGGGCAAAAAAGAGCTCTGGTAGCACAGTGCCTAAGTCATTTGACTGTTAACCAGAACATTGGTGATTCAAACCCACCAGCCACTCCACAGAAGGAAGATGAGACAATCTACTTTCGTAAAGATTTCCTACCTCAGAAACCCAATGAGGGTTGCTATGAGTCAGAATTGACTTGATGGCAGTGGGTTTGGTTTTGGTTTTGGGAAGGACAAAGTATCAAATAATGCAGCAAGCATGAAAAGAAGATGGAACAAATACACTGACTCACTGTACTAAAAAGCATTGGTCAGTAATCAACCATTTCAGGGGGAAGCATATGATCAAGTACCAATGGTACTGAATGAAGTCCAAGCTACACTGAAGGAATTGGTGAAAAACAAGGCTCCAGGAATTTATGTAATATCCATTGAGATGTTTCAACAAATGAGTGCAACACTGGAAACACCCACTCATTTATGCATAGAAACTTGGAAGACAGCTACCTGGACAACCAAATGAAGAGATCCATATTTGTGCTTGTTCCAAAGAAGGATGATCCAACAAAATGGGGAAATATTGAACAATGTCATTAGTATCACAGGCAAGTAAATTTTCCTGGAGATAATTAAAAAAGGGTGCAGCAGTGTATTGACAGGGAGCATCCAGAAATCCAAGCTGTATTCAGAAGAGGATGTGGAATGAGGGATATCATTGCTGATGTCAGATGAATTTTGGCTGAAATAAAAAAATAGCAGAAAGATGTTTACCTGTGTTTTATTGATCTTGCAAAGACATTCAACTATGTCAAACCAAAACCAAACTCATTGCTGTCAAGTTGAATCCAACTCATAGAGACCCCTCGGGTTTCTGAGGTGGTTGCACTACAGAAGTAGATTGCCCAATCTTCCTTCTGAGGAGTTGCTGGTGGGTTTAAAGCAGACCACAAGAAATTATGGATAACACTGCAAAGAATGGAAATTCCAGAACATTTGTGCTCATGAGGAAACTATACATAGACAAAGAGGCTGTCTTTTGAACAGAATAATGAGATACTCCAGGCTCCCTTGTTACCCTCCTGAGAGGGACCAGGTTTCCGGGAGCAAGGTAAGCACAGGCGGGCTGGTGCTTACTCACTGATCTGCACTGAACACTTTCCCTTGTTACCCTCTGAGAGGGAACGGGTCTCTGGGAGCAAGGTAAGCACGGGCGTAGCACAGAGTAGCAGGCCCAAAGAGCAGGAGAAAGGGGTAAAACCCAGGGAGCCAAAGAGAAGAGCAATCGGCCGAAGGGATTATGTGAGGAGGGGAAACTCAGGGACGCCCAAAGAAGCAGGCCGGAAGAGCAGGAGAAAGGGGATTAAAAGCCAGGAAGCCAGACAGAGGTACAGTCAGCCATAGGGACCCAGGTGTGGGGGATAAGAGAGGTCTCCAACAGCAGGACAAACTTGTCTGTCGGTTTGTCCTACATTGACATGTAGACGTGAGTTTTGAGGCTGAGCCTCTGGTGTTTAAAACCCAGAGAGATGCACCTGGTGCACAGGTAACAGCCCAGTTTATAAACTGAGACAGACTAGGAAGAAGGAAGAGGCCATTCACTTCTGAAAGAATTGGCCAGGGAAAACCTTATGAATAGCAAAGAAACACTGTTTGGCACATTACTGCGCAACTTTAGGAATAGTCCATTTAGGCGAAAAGGCTTGCAAAATAGGACTGGGAAAGAGCTGCAACATCTGAGTAAACCCAGCCTTACTCATGGAAAAGAGAAAGCTTTCGAGACCTTCATTT
>NW_006921633.1:6106744-6121551 GCF_000298275.1 Orycteropus afer afer | reverse complement strand
AATGGCCAGACTTCGTCTCACCTATTTTGGTCGTGTTGTAAGAAGGGACCATTCCCTGGAGAAGGATGTCATGCTTGGTAGGGTGGAGGGTCGACGAAGGAGGGCGAGACCTTCAACGAGATGGATTGATATGGTGGCTGCGATGATGGGATCATGTATAGCAGGGATTGTAGGGCTGGCGCGGGATCGGGCAGTGTTTCGTTCTGCTGTGCATGGGGTCGCTATGAGTCGGAAAAGACTTGACGGCACTTAACAACAACAACAACACATGGTTTAAATCAGGAAGGATGTGTGTCAGGGTTGTATCCTTTCACAATACTCATTCAATCTGTGTGTTTAGCAAGCAATATGAGAAGCTGGACTATATGAAGAAGAATATGACATCAGTATTGAATGAAGACTAAATAACAACCTGTGATATGCAGATGACATGACCTTGATTGCTGAAATGGAAGGTGACTTGAAGCACTTAATGAAGAAGATCAAAGATTACAGTCTTCAATATGTGTTACACCTCAACATAAAGAAAACAGAAATTCTCAGAACTGGACAAATAAATAGCATCATGATAAGTGAAGAAAAGATTGAAGATCTCAAGGATTTCATTTTACTTAGATCCACAATCAACACCAATGAAACAGGAATCAAGAAATCAGATTTTATATTTCTCTAGGAAAATCTATTTCAAAAAATCTCTTTAAAGTGTGAAGGAGCAAATATATCACTTTGAAGACTAAGGTGCACCTAATCTAAGCCATGGTATTTGCAATTGCCTTATAGGAAAGCTGGACAATGAATAAAGAAGACAGAAGCAGAATTGATGTCTTTGAATTTTGGTGTTGGCAAAAAATACTGAAAATACCATGGAGTGCCTGAAGAATGAACAAATGTTTCATGAAAGAAGTGCTGCCAGAATGCCCCTTGAAATGAGAATGGCCAAACTTCATCTCATCTGTTTTGAGCAGGCTTTCAGAAGAGACTAGTCCCTGGAGAAGGATATCATGCTAAGTAAAATAGAGGGTAAATACAAAAGAGGAAGACCCTCAACAAGATAGACTGACAAAGTTGCTGAAATAATGAGTTCAAGCATATCAAGGATTGAAAAGATGGCCCAGGACCAGTTGGTAGTTGGTGTTTTATTCTGTTATATATAAGTTCACTATGAGTTAAAGCTGATCTGACAACACCTAACTACAATAGCAACAATAGTAGAGGTAGTGGGGTAGCATTATGAAAACTTCTTAGCCATAACCAAAGGCCTTCAGGGAATGAGTCACCAGGACTCTGGCTCATAGTTGTTGGGGACATCAAGATCAATTGGTGTAACATAGTCCACAAAGACTATGTTGTAAATCCTACTTTGATGAGTAATGACTGGGGTCTTAAAACATTGTGAATAGCCATCTAAGATACAACTATTGCTTTTGCCCAGTCCAGAGCCAATAAGAGTGAAGAAAATAAATACACATGGAAACAGTTAGTCCAAGGGACTAGTGGGTAACATGGACCAAAGTTTCCGTGACCCCGAGACCAGAAGAACTAGATGGGACCCATCTACTACTGCCAACCACTCTGAAAGGGATCACAATAGGAAATGCTGAATAGAGTTGGACATATATGTGGAAGAAAACTCAAATTCATAAAAAGTGACCTGGATTCCTTATTTGATAGAGACTGGCAGAACCCCTGAGACTATGACCTTTAGTCAGCCTTCAGGCCTGAAACAGAATTCACCCCCATGGATAAACTTTCAGCCAAATAATAGGCCTATCAGGTGAACAATAAAACCAGGGAGGGATGCACTCCTTAAAATAGTCAACAATTCGTGATCAAAAGGGTAACGTTTGCCCAGGGATAAAGCTCAGAAGGCAGGAATGGGTAGAAAAGAATAACAAATGGAAATGGTAACCACTGGGAAGAAATGGGAAGAGTGCTGTTACATTGTGAAGATTGCATTCACTGGTATTGAGCAAAACACGTTTGAACAGTTTAATGGAAAACCAATTTACTTTGAAAACTTTTACTCAAATCACAATAAAAATACAAAAAAAAAAAGGAAGAGAAAAAGAAAAAGAAAGGAAAGGAATAAAGGAAAATTAAAAATATATATCAATGTAGGGGAACAAAAGAAAAGAACGAGAAGAAAGAAAAAAGGGAAAACAAAAAGAAGGGTAGGATATGGGGGGAAGAAAAAAAAAAAGAAAAGAGAAAGCTGGGCTAACAAGCACCAGAGTCTGGGACACTTCAGTTGCCTGAGAAGGTGGTGGGAGCAGGACCCCCAGTCTAGGGCAGCACACTGTGCTGGCTGCAGAGGCAGCAGATGGTGAGGCACTTGGTCCACAGCTGTGAGCTGTGCCACCCAAGGAGGTGGAGAGCACGTGCCTCCCAACACGGGGGTGTTGTGCACACAGTTTCTGATCTCTGAGGGTGAACTTCCAAACTCAGAAGAGGCACAGGTTTCATGGGAGGTGAGAGGTCACCAGCCACAAGATGCATAAAGGTAGGGTGTGGCCATACTTCAGGTCGCTGTGAGGGTTTGGGTAATAACAGGGAGATCACACCTTTCTGGTTGTCAGCCAGTAGTGTGGTCAATGGTGAAATCCTGGGTGAGCAGAAATCATTATCTAGTTCCTGTTCTGATCAGAGCACTACTTGCAATAATTCAAAGCATCCTCACTGTGCCAGGCTAGTTACCTGTATGTCTCTTTCACTGCTCTGTATGTCTCTTTGTTCAACAGTTTTTGTTAAGTTTCTTCTAATTGGTATTTAACCTACTTTTTTTGTCCTTTCCTTTGAAGCTCACGATTCCAGGATTATCATCCATATATGTTTCATTTGGTTTCTCAGGTCTTTGTTGTAGACCATCTGGGTAGTATGTCTGCCTACTCTGCCATCTTGCCAGAAGTCTAAAATGCAATTCTTGACAACCTCAATATTTTCTCCATTTATCATAATATTGTTTATTGGTCCAATTGTGAAGGTTTTTTTTTATGTTGAAAAATAATGCATAATGAAGGCTGTGGTCTTTGATTCATCAATAAGTGCTTCAAGTTTTCTTCACAATCAGCACGCAAGGTTATGTCATGTATATGTTTCAAATTGTCAATGAGTCTTCCTCCATTCCTGATGCTGTGCTCATCTTCATGAAGCCTGACTTCTTAGACTATCTGTCCTGCATACAGATTGAATAATAAGTATGGGGAAATGATTGAACCCTGATGCATACCTTTCTGATTTTAAACAATACAGTATTCCGTTGTTCTGCTTGAAAGACTGCTTCTTAGTCTATGTACAGGTTCTGCATGAGCATAATGAAGTGTTCTGAAATTCCACTTCTTCAAAATGTCATCCATAATTTGATACCATGCAAAAAGGCAAATGCCTTTGCACAGTCAATAAAACATAGGTTAGCATGTTTCTCATATTCTCTGCTTTCAGCTAAGATCCATCTGGTATATATGAAATTATATCCACGTGACATCAGCAATATCTTTAATTTCACATCTTTTTCTGAGTCTTGATTGAATTTCTAGCAGTCCATTTTGATGTACTACTTGAACTGTTTTTGAATTTTCTTCAATAAAATTTTATTTGCTTGTGATATTAATGATATTGTTCAATAATTGCCTCATTCTGTTGGATTACCTTTCTTTAGAATGGGCACAAGTATGGGCTTCTTTCAGTTCCTGGGTCACTTAGCTGTCTTCCAAATTTCTTGGCATAGTGAAATGAGTGCTTCCAGACTTGCATCCCTGTATTGAAACATCTCAATAGGTATCCATCAACTCCTGGAGACTTGTTTTTTCCCAATGCTCTCAGTGTAATTTGGACTTCTTCAGTCAATACTATTTTCGATCATATAATATGGTTGAATGTTAATCAATTATTTTTGGTACAGTGATTCTGTGTATTCCTTCTATCTTCTTTTTATGCTTCTTGCATCATTCAATATTTTGTCCATATTTTTAATGATAATTTCTCACTCTTTTATATTAGAACATAAGCTTTGTGAAGGCAGTTGGTATATCCCCAGCACCTAGAAGAGTGCCCTACTCTTCAAAGATGCTTAACCAGTACTGTTAGATGAAAGAATAAATCTTATGTCCAGTAGTGCAACTTCATAACACTCAGGAAAGTATTTAGTTATCATATTCAAAGGTAAATCAATGAAACACTTTATCAGCACAATAAAATGTGTATGTAGCCACCATCATCAAACTCAATTTCCAAAACTGTGTGTCTTCTAGGTGCAAAGAAGCTTGGTGTGTCATGAACTAAGTATATGATCAGGTGTACAGGTAATAGCCTTACTGGGAACGTGGCTGCTATCAGACTAACCAATAGTAGGTCACCACCAATTACCAGTGTGATAAAGTTTTGAGGGCAAAAATTGCAAGCATAAGATTCTGAAAAGCAGGAATATAAAAAGTAAAAAGCTTGTGGAATAATTTTATCCCAGAGCCATAGCTCAAATATGTGTCTTCATATATATGCTCAGTAAGGGAGGGACATTGTCATACATCACTTTGGAGTCACACACATCACTGGGAGAGGAAATTCCAACACAATATAAATGAATGGGGGAGATTAACTTTTTCCAAATAATTTTTTTTCTTGCAGCATAGCATAGCATCTGTTTTATAATTCTAAAGAATGAATAGAGAAGATTTGGTAGCTCCATGGTTAAAGCATTCAGCTGTTAACCAAAAAATCGCTGGTTCAAACCACCTGTTGTGTTGTTCTGTGGGAGAAAGATGAGACAGTCTCTTCCATAAAGATTTACAACCTTGAAAACCCTATGGGACAGTTCCACTCTGTCATACAAGGTTGCTATTAGTTGGAATCAACTTGATAGGAGTAGGGTGTTTTGGTATAAAGAATAAATGGCATAAAATGTTTCTAATTAATAACTTTATTAAAAATTAGAGACAGAAGAGAGAAGAGTAAAATAATTAGTAATTAATCAACACAAAGGAGAAGTAGGTATTTTATCTTTGTTCTGGGGTAGGTTATTGACTCCAGTAAATTCTTAACATTTTCATATTATTCATTAACTTGGTAGTGATGTTTCAGCTGCCATAAAATATTGGTAAGAAAAATGCAGTGAAAATTGCCCACAGGAATGTTTTTCTATAATTAGAAGAATTCCCCTCTGCAGTGTTATTTGTTTTGAACTTGTTGAAGTACATTTATCAAGACATCTGAGAAAAGGCCTATTTATTACCGAAAAACAAAACAAACAAACAAAAAGAAACCATACTCACTGCCATCCAGTCAGTATCTCTACAGAAGTAGATCGACTAACCTTCCTTCTGGGGAGTGGCTAGTGGGTTTGAATCAGCAGCCTTCTGGTTAGTAGTCAAATGTCTTAGGCACTGAACCACCAGAGCTCCCTTATGTATTACCAGGGGTCACAGATTAGGAAAGAAAGACAAAGTAAGAACTTTCCATCCTTAATCACGGGACTTTTCATTTCTGTGTGTTTAGATGCAGTTTGTATACTGGCACAATTTTATTTACTGAAAATGAGATTAATCCTTCAGAAATAATGCAGACTCTCTGATGGATATCGATATTATTCACTTTTAACTTCAGCAGAATGTGAAATTCTCAATGGCTTAGGAAACAAAAAATAAAAAAATAAATAAAAAAAAAAGAAAGAGAGAAAAGCTGCTTGTCTTAGGTTGTAAGAGCCATTAAAAATTAGTTCTGGACTTCCCTCCAAAGTATCTCTGGGTAGACTCAAACTTGTAACCCTTCAGTTCACAGCCAAGAACATTAACTTATACCCCCTAGGGACTCCTATTACAATATTTCCTTATATTATTGTACTTATTGTCAAGCACTTTTCCCATCCCAGCAAAACATGAGCATTATTATGGCATGAATCTTTGTCTATTTTGTCTTATGCATCCCAAGTGCCTGGCACAGCGTAGGTGCTCAATAAATATTTTGCTCAATGAATTTACTAAATGAAACATTGCAAATAATCGCCAGTGTTGGTAACTGTGTATTTACTGTGTGTTTACCAGGTGTTTTACTAAAAAAAATAAATAAATGCATTTGTTCTAGAACCTGGCAAAGTAGAAATGAGTTAAGCAAAACAATATAATCAAAGTATCTCTCTTTCTCTTTTTTTTTTTTTTGCTGGTGCTAATTGATTTGTGTGTGATACAGCAGCAACTCCATTCATCCATTCAAGTGAGATAACTAGTCTTGCTTACCTAATTTATGCATTAAGTATAGGGGACAGTTTTGTTTAAAGTACCAAAAAACTGGAAACAAATAGAAGGGCTTTCATATAATGCTATAATATGATAGCACAATTGTATTATAAGTCCAATAAATCTTTGTTTACAAAAAATGCAAAATATGAAAAAAGAAAATATGTTTCATGAACAATATAGGGTAAGAATCAATATAATACATCATCTATCTTTAGTTACAGTTACTCTGCTTCTCAGAGATCATTGACCCAAACCTTCTGGTCATGGCCAGATGAGAGTCCAGACGCTTTCTGCTTGCTTTCTCTGAGGGGCCACACCTTACTTCCAAAAGGTCTTTATCAACTGTATTTTTTATCAATTATCCTGAACCACCTACTACTGTGATTCAGTGCCTTTGTCTGTTTTCATGAGCAATTTATTCATAGCCATATTTGTGTTTTCTGATTATCTTTGTTGAAGACTTAGGTGAGCAATGGAGGGAGGTGGACAGGAAGAATTTACAAAAGGTTCTAAAGCATAACATAATCTATTGCCATTTCCTGGCTTTCTACTTCTTTGTCTTCTGCCACCCACTTTAAACAAAAAGAAAATCCTTCTTTAGTCCCACCCACATAGGGTTATTCTGGCCATACTTAAGTCTTGTTATCCCAAGTAGGCACAATAGAACTTTTTCCCCCCCCCCAAAAAAAACACTGTTCTTCCAAATTTTTCTGATCTGATCAATTTTGTCCATTACTTACTGTTTGATCCCCACTAAGTCAAAATAAGATGCATTTATTTATGTTCAACTCTCTAGCTATTCTCCTTTTTGAGAAACTTTTCACTCATTATTTTTCAGCACATTTGTGGTTGATTTAACTAGCTTGGCAAATATTCCCTTCCTTTCCTACTGTTTCATTTATATTCACTCCCACTAGAAGGATGATCTTCCTATAAAGAAAGACTGTTCTTTGATTAAGGTCATAGAGATTGCTAAAAAATCCATGTTAGCATCTCCAAATGATTTTCAGATTCCTTTGTAGAAAAAACAAAAATTATATATACAGAAATGAAAGACGGTAAGGAAGCAAATCAAGAGGGTAATAGTAACTATTGGTAATTAATGTAATCATTAGAGATTCTTATGTTTTAGTATCTATTATATTTTCCAAATGTATATAGATATACAAACAGTATGAATAATTTTCAGTTAGAAAGAATGAAACTCTCCTCTCTACTAAACTTACCTAAGAAGAAAGATAATATATATATATATCATTGGGTCATATACAAAGTGTTAGACCATAAATAGATTCATGAATATTCTGATGATTATTTAGAGTAATTGTGTATGCTCTTTTAAATTCAGAAGTATTTATTCTCTTGAAACCTAAGAACCTTTAATGAAGAATAAAAAAACTTAAGCTCAAAACACTTTGGCATGTTCCAAGATGGAATCCAAATAGCAAAGTAAGTTCCAAAGTGATTTTCACATTCTCAGGTAAATGTATTATTTTCTTGATCTTTCTGTTATGAAATCTTTCTGTAGCTGAATATCTTAAGGAATTATGCTAAGCTTTCAGCTGTACTGATCTGCTGGCATAATGTTTGCAAGTCTTTTCTATGCAGAACTACCTATATTATGCTGTATCACTGCACATTAGGTGTCATTAAATATCTATTTCATTTATCACAAATTTTGACATGTGTGCCTCAAACTGGAGACCTGGTTTAAAATTGCTCTATACGGGGCTGTCACTTAGTATTACACCAGGGAAAAGTCGATTTGCTGGCATGTAAAGACCTTAGAAAACAATTTTCATCTGTTGCTAAGAAAACAAAAATTGGCTTTCATGTTGTGAATTTTAATGAAAAAAAAAAAAAAAGACATTATGTGGACTTTGCTTCAAAAAGGTATTTATGGAATTGGGGTTCATTTCTACTTTTTCCAATATGCTGTCATTTGTCAAATCTCAGTATCAGTTTAAAAAGAATTTTGTAAGTGGTGTAAGTGCTAATAAGCCCAGTCTGAATATATGAAATTTAACTTCTTATTATACAGGATAATTGCAAAAAGGAAGGAAGCTATATGATAGGAGGATATAATAAGATTTATGGTATTAGCAACACTGTTGCATGACTATAGTCAGAAATTGCTACAGGCATTTCAGCTTTCATTTTGACAACTCTTATTGTTAAGTGCTGTTGAATCGGTTCTGACTCATAGTGACCATGTGTACAACAGAACAAAACACTGTAAAGTCTTTTATCATCTTCACGATCATTGGTGGGCTTGAGCTCATGGTTGCAGTCACTGTGTTAGTCCATGTCATAGAACATTGTCTTCTTTTTCACTGACTCTCTGCTTTACCAAATATTATGTACTTCTCCAGAGACACATCCTTCCTGAGAACATGTCCAAAGTGTGTGAGGCAGTCTCACCATCCTAGATTCAAGAGACCATTCTAGGTGTACTTCTCCCAAGACAGATCTGTTAGTTCTACTGTCAGTCCATGGTACATTAATTATTATTCACCAGTACCATAATTCAAAATATTACACACTTATTCAATCTATAGGCTGAGCAAATAATCTGAGAAGCTGGACTATATGAAGAAAAACATGGCATCAGGAATGGAGGAAGACTCATTAACAACCTGAGATACACAGACAATACAATTTTGCTTGCTGAAAGTGAGGATGACTTGAGGCACTTACTGATGAAGTTTGAAGAATACAGTCTGCAGTATGGATTACGTCTCAATATAAAGAAGACAAAAATCCTCACAACTGGACCAATGATCAGCATCACAATAAATGGAGAGAAGATTGAGGTTGTCAAAGAATTCACGTTGCTTGGTTCCACAATCGATGCCAATGGAAGCAGCAATCAGGACATTAGACGACGTGTAGCATTGGGAAGGTCAACTGTGAAGGAATTGTTTCAAGTGCTGAGGAGCAAGGATGTCTCCTTGAGGACTAAGATGTGCCTGACACAAGCCATGGCATTTCCAATTGCCTGGTATGCATGTGAGAGCTGGACAATGAATAAGGAAGACCGAAGAAGAGTTGATGCTTTTGAGTTGTGGTGCTGGCGAAGAATGCTGAAAGGACCATGGACTGCTAAAAGAACTAACAAATCTGTCCTGGAGGAAGTGTATCTGAAATGGTCCTTGGAAGTGAGAATGGCCAGACTTCATCTCACCTATTTTGGTCATGTTGTCAGAGGGGACCATTCCCTGGAGAAGGATATCATGCTTGGTAGGGTGAAGGGTCGACAAAAGAGGGGGAGGCCTTCAATGAGATGGATTGACATGGTGGCTGTGATGACTGGCTCAAGTATAGCAGGGGTCATGGAGCTGGTGCGGGATTGGGCAATGTTTTGTTCTGCTGTGCATGGGGTCACTATGAGTTAGAAACGACTCGACAGCACCTAACAACAACAACAAACAGTACTATAATTCAAGAGAATCAATTCTTCTTCAGAGTTCTTTATTCAATGTCCAGCTTTTCCATACCTCTGAGGTGAGTGGAAATAGCAAGGTTGGGGTCAGTTTCACCCTAGATTTCAAAGTGACTTCTTTGCTTAACCCTTCAATGAGATCTTTTGCAGATTTGCCCAATGCAATATGTCATTTGATTTCTTAACTGTTGCTTCCATGGCCGTTGATTGTGGATCCAAGTAAAATGAAATCCTTAACGCTACCAATCTTTTCTCTATTTATCATGGTGATGCTTATGGATCCAGTTGTGAGGGTTTTTATTTTCTTTGTGTTTAGGTGTAATCCATACTGAAGGATATAATCTTTAATCAGTAAGTGCTTCAAGTCTTATTTTTTATTCAGCAAGCAAGATTGCATCATCTTCAAATCATGAGTTATTAATGAGTCTCCCTCTAATCCTAATGCCATGTTCTTCTTCATATAGTCCAGCTTCTCAGATTATTTCCTCAGTATACGGATCAAATAAATATGGTGAAAAGACCCAATTCTGATGCACATGAAGTATATCCCCTTGTTCTTTTCAAATGACTGCCTCTTAGTCTATGTAAGGGTTTAATATGAGCAAAATTAAGTGTTCTGGAATTCCCATTCCCTTTCTTTGCAATGTTATCTGTTAATATTATGAGCTACACAGTTGAATGCCTTTGAATAGTTGTTAAAATACAGGTAAACATCTTTCTGGTATTTTCTGCTTTCAGTCAAGATCTATCTGATATCAGCAATGATATCTCTCTTTCTATGTCCTCTTCTGAATCCAGCTTAAATCTCTGGCAGTTGCCTGTTGATGTGTTGCTACAACCTTTTTTTGAATTAACTTCAGCCAAAATTTAGTTGTGTTGACATTATATGCCCAGATCTATCAGAACAGATGCTGGCTACCAACAGCCAGTGCACTTTTCTGTTGCTGTGTGAAAAAGTTAACTATCATCTATGTAAAAGCTGATAAATATAAATATAAATATATAAATATATATATATAAGTATAGAATACTTATATGTGTGTATTATTTGATTTTAAAGCAAGTACTAAGGAACAAGGAAGAATGGAAATTTTACTAGTATGTGGCATCAATTTGTAAGTTGATAAACCTTTCTGCCTAATAGAGTTTGAGACACATTAGACCATATGACCACTTTATGACATAGAAGACATTGTCAAATTCTAAGTGAGACAAACCATCTCCCTGCACTTACTTGAAAAATGGGCTGGCATCTCTGATACTTGCATAAATTGTAGGCACTGCGTATGCATTTATTTGATTTATCAATAAAAACAAACAAGAAATATTTATGGAATGCCTACCTTGTACCAGGAGCCTTGATAATACAGTGGTTAAAGTGCTTGGCTACTAACCAAAGGTCAGCAATTCAAATCTACCAGTCAATCTACATGTGGCAGTCTGTTTCAGTAAAGATTTACAGACTTGGAAACCCTATTGGGCAGTTATTCTGTCCTATAAGTTGCTATTATGGAATTGACTTGAGGGCAATGGGTGGTGGTAAAACCAATATAAATAAATAAATACATCATAGTTTAGTAATAAATAGCCCCTAAAACAATTATATTAGCAAGCCAAGTGATAGTACAAACTGTTTTTGATAACTTTTGTGTTTTTCACACAAAAGTTAAACTTGTGTTTTTTTTTGTTTTTTTTTTACTTTGCTGCAGTGACAATTTATGGGTTCAATAATTTCTTACATTCTACTTGAAAAATGTTCCTTTTTCCAAAGGTTAACTCCTTTAGGAGTACAAACCTCTAAATTTTCTCTGTTGCTGTATTAGTTGTTACAACTAGATTCACTACACTCATAAATCTATCAATTTTCCAGTCTATAACAGTGTAATCCCTGAAATCTCATAGATATAAATGGAATTGCTAATTTTCAATAAATCTACAGAAACAGGTAATAGTGTCATGGTCCCCCAGTTCCAATCATTTTAGCTATAATAAATGATGTCACTGAGGACTCACTTTGGGTCATAAAATTTACTGATCAGGATACAGATTTTAACCTCAAAAGTATTTTATAACTTTTTCCTTCCATATCACTTTACAGTATGCATTCTAAGAATGATTCCTCACTTAAAACTGATTTTATGAAAGAAAAAAAAATTACCATCTTTTTCATGTTAAATTTGCTATTGAAAAGAGATACCTAACTAATATTCAAGTTATATCACATTTATGTGTGTTAGCATATATATTGTGTTTACTTAAAATTTAAGTACTTGCAAAAACATGAAATCACAAATTTATATTCTTACATTTTACACAAAATGTGCATTTCATAACAAAAAATGTGCTTTTCTAATGAATGACAGCTTGACATCTAATGACATTGAATGATATCCTAAACAAATTCTCTAAAATATACAATTAAATATTTTTATTTATTTTAATAACTACAAAATATTTTAGTTTTGGTCTTTATTAGCAGTGTGATATAATTTTCATTTGGTATTTTTATACTTTTTTGTGAAATTTTATCAATATGTCTAAAATACTTCTCACTTGCCCATGATAACTATTTATCATTAAATAAATGTATTAAGATGAATTAGAATCTAATCTTAGATGTATCTCAAATGATTTTCTTTCAGCTCAGATAGTGCATATTGGAATGACCTCTAGAATAATATGACTGTAATCACCTTTTAGACTTAAGGACTTGGTAAGGACTTAGTTTTTAAAAAAAAAAAACGGAATTATTAAGAGTATTCTAAATGTAACATTTCAATGAAATAATTGTGAAAGACATGAGATGGAATCAATTCTAAACAAATGTTTTCTCTGTAATATTGAAATGTTTGAAATACTTGAATTTCGCAGGGTGGACATTGAGATTTGCGGACTGAGCTCGAAGAGGATGTTTGACAGAGGATGGATGAGCTGTGTTCTTTGCTATAATTTTATAATGTAACCCAGAATTAATAGAGTGATTGAGATGCTAAATCAGCATTCCTTCATTTATTTGGTTTTACCACAAATGCATACACAATTTTTGATTTGGTTCAAGTGGTAAGTTTCCAAATAACAGGCATCAAAATGCAAATCTGGTAACATTACTGCTTTGTGGACAACTTATGGTCATATTCAGACAGCTCCTATGTCTTTTATAAAGCACATTTTCCTCCTTTCAATGTGATGAAATTGAGTTGGTGATAGATACTAAATAAGCCACATAAAAGAAGTGCTGTACAGTTACCTGGAAACAGGTCTTACATGGCTAGTTCTAGTATAAATAAACAGTATGGAAGAGAGCTCTGGAACAATTGATATTCTCAAAGACAACTCTTTAAAACAATAAACATTTATTATTTAAAAAAAGGTTCTAGTAATCTTGACAAGAAGATTGGTTTTACTGGTCAGGTCAGGATCCTTATGGAAATTAAATGTTCTGTCGTACAACAGAATCTATGCTGAAACTATGACAAGATGGATAACAACATGTTGAGAAATATGTGAATGTACTCTTATACTCTTCCATAAATATTTATGAAGAGAACATATGATTTAGAGAAATATATTCTGAACTGCAACCCAAATATGTCATATTCAAGACATTGAAAAGAGGAGCATGCTTTCCTCTGATTAACTCATTGAAAGTAGGATTGAAATTTCTAGGGTCAAAATCATTACTAGAATTTCTGACTTTGCACTAATGACTGGCTATAGCTATTAGAATTTGGCAGAGTAAGTAATATCATGTTGACCTTTGGAGAAATAAGACATCATTCACCAGTTCTTTCACTGACACTATATTTGGGTACAGGAATTTCTTTTTCACTTGGCAGAAGCCATATGTGTGAATATCACTGCTTGAACCCATTGTGTGTATGAATTATACATTCATTTATTCAGTTATCCAATAATTTAGTTATTTATGTATTCACGTAACTTTATTCCAAAAGACATTTAAACAACATTTAGGGAACGTGGTTCAAATTCTGTGGTGGAACTTGATGAAGCAATTCCTCCATTGTCTTCCTACTTGGAATGTCCTGCCAAACAATGCAGTGGAGAAGTGAATAATTTTAGCCATGCAGATGTTTTGCTTCAAGGATGCCAAATGCCCATTAGGGATACTAGGCATCTGCATGCTTGAGTTAGAATTTTCTGTTCTCAGCAGATTTTGGTGTTTAGTAGACCTAGTGTCAATGAAAATCTTCTGCTTATTTGCTTAATCCCCTGGAATATTTGAAAGCAGTTATGTGAGGCCAATTTGATAGGCATTTTATTTAAACCAGGGGTCCTGTACTGACCCCTTTAAAAAAACAACAACAAAAAAAACTATAAAAACCTTTCTCCAAAATCATAGAGAAAATGTATTCAACTCAATGGAGAGACATAAAAAGAATTCATTCTAAAAGACCTAATTCTCAGGTTTCTCTTTTCCAGGCAGGTTATTTTCTTTGAATTATCATTTTAATTCATGGATTAGTGACAAAAAGAATGTACTACATGAAAAGATAGTCTCGTAATTATAGGTTTCCCTACAGACTGAAACAGTGTATCACATTGTACACATAAAAATATGAAAATGCTTGAGATATTATTATTTTATATTGAGAAACAATTTAATTATTTAGAATGTGGCATTAGTTTTTTATATGCAGCCAATCATATTCTATTATTAAAAACTGTTGCTATGGTTTCCAGTTCTGAAATTATATCTGTTGTATTATAACAACCTATTGGAGGTTTTGCTTTCAGACTGAAGAGAAAAAAAAAAAAAAGAATAAATTTAGCTGACCAATAAATTAAATTGTACCACACAAATGTATTTATAATAGAGTTATTAAAAATATCCTGTATTGGTCCAGTTTGCATTTTGAAAATACTCAAGTTAGAAAAGTAATTAGCCCCTTTTTCTTCAAATAAAAATATGTTTCCTTAAATTAATTCTCTTTGCTAACTAAGTATTTAGAGATAATCTGAAAATACATTCTGGGTGGGATTTCAATATACAGTCTGTAGGCAGAGAATAGGTTTAACCATGCCTTTGCTTGGCATGTTGTTGTTGTTGTTATTGTTTGCCGTCGAGTCGGCCCCGACTCATAGCGACCCCTCCTTGGGTTTCCGAGGCAGTATCACTA
>NW_006921633.1:6104114-6105854 GCF_000298275.1 Orycteropus afer afer | reverse complement strand
ACCCACCAGCCACTCCTCGGAAGGAAGGTTGGGCAATCTACTTCCGTAGTGATACTGCCTTGGAAACCCAAGGAGGGGTCGTTATGAGTCGGGTCAGGCTCGATGGCATATAACAACAACAACGACAACAACAACAGAGAGCAGGAAGGAACTAACCTTTCTTGAGCACTTACTATATGCCAGATATAGTGTATATAATTACATAGTAACTTGGTGGCATAGTGCCTAAGGCATTTGACTGCTAACCAGAACGCTGGTGGTTCAAACCCACCAGCCACTACCCTAAAGGAAGGTTGGACAATCTCCTTCCATAGTGATACCACCTTAGAAACCCAATGAGGGGTCATTATGAGCTGGACCCGACTCAACGGCAGTGAGTTGTCTTCTTTAGTCTACAGAAAAAGATATAAAATTGTCATTTTTTATCCCTATTTTACTAATAAAAGACTAAGAGTGGTATTCCGGTCACCTAATGCCAATCTGACAGGAATATACCACAAACAGGATGACCTTAACAAACAGGAGTTTATTCTTACAATTTGGAGGCTTTAAATCTGAGTTCAAAGTGCCAGGCTCTAGGGGCTGGGTGAAAGCCCCTCAAACTTGGGCTTCAGCTCTGCCTCCTGCTCCAGGCCCACTGAAGCTAGAGGATTTTCTTCACTTAACTGCTGGCTGCTGAGGCTGAAAAGCCCAAGGTTGACAAGTAATAAGGCACAGTCCTGATATTGCAAACCACATGGCAGGCCATTAATTCAAGTCCATTGAAAATCCCAAGGTTGGCAGAACACGGCAGGCTGCTGAACAATGACTTGGCTATATGCAGGGTTCAAGAGTACCATAATCTGGAGACCATTCCCAAAAGAGCTTTTTACATATGGGAAACAGACCACATCCCAAAGGCAGCTACTCAGCTGCTTGTGGTAGATCCCACCATGGACTTGATGACCAGTCTCCTCATGGGGAATAACTACCACCAGCTCCCCAGCCACTCAACCAGGCCCAGCCAAGTTGACACACAACTTTAACTACCACAAGTGGTTAACATTATAATTGGAAATTAGTAACTGTTAACATTTTGTAAGCATTAATTATGTGTCATGTACTGTGCTAATATGGATTACCTCATTTACTCATTATAACAGCTATATAAAAGATATTATTACTCCATTTTTCTTATTAAAAAAAAAAGAAAAAAATACTAGGCTTAGAGCTGTTAAGTGGTTTTCCCAAATGCAAGAACTTGGGAAAACCATATTGTCTTTTACTGAAAATGTTAAAAATAAACAGGAAGAGAAGTGTAAGCTCAGTTACTTGCACAGGGAATATCAGGAGAGGAGAGTCTGGCTCCTAAGCATAACCACAATTACTAGAAAACAGGATGACTGGACCCTCTCATTCCACTTTCTTCTTTTTTCCAGGCATATAATTCTCTTTGAGCAACTTGATTCCCCATGATGCCTTAAAAAAAAATAGATTCTGTCAAGTCAGTTCTGACTTATGGGGACTCCATGTCTGTCGGGTTAAAACAGTGCTCCACAGAGTTTCCATTGTCTAAATTTTCAAGAGTAGATTGGCAGATTTTCTTCCAAGGCACTTTTGGGTGGACTTGAACTCCCAACCTTTTGGTGAGCAGCTGAGCACATTAATCATTTGCACTACTCAGGCACTTGTACATTGGAAACCTTATTGAGGCTATTCTATTCTGTTCTATAGATCTCTGTGAGTTAGAATCAATTCAAT
>NW_006921633.1:6097655-6103934 GCF_000298275.1 Orycteropus afer afer | reverse complement strand
GCAATCCTACTTCCGTAGTGATACTGCCTCGGAAACCCAAGGAGGGGTCGCTATGAGTCAGGTTTGACTCGACGGCACATAATAACAACAACAACAATGCCTATGTTAATGTAAATTACATATATATGAATAATTTAAAGCAAATAAATATTTCCTAGCATACAAGTATATGATTGGCATATGAACTACAGGTTTTAGCAAATAATAAAAGTACAAAATGTAAATTCATTATTTTGAGGAGCTATGAGCAAAGGGGTAGCTTATATAGTCATTCTCTGAGTATCTGAATGGACTACATTAAAACATGAGAGGCACACAATATAAAGAAAACAGGTATTAGAAAACTCATTAATCCAGCAGCTTTTTGAAAATTCTATTTTCAACACTGGGCAAGAGAAATAATATCAACATAGACTTAAAACTTATTATGTTCTCCATAGAAATCTATCTCCTGACTGTACTGAATCTATTTGTATGACAAGGTCAAGAGAGCAAAAGACAATTAGAGCCTGAAATATGTGTAGTTAAAGAGAATAAAAGGAGATAAAATAGTTGTAGGTTTTCAATGATGTGTTTTAATGAGAGTACAGATGCAATTGAGCGCAACTGTGAAAATATGGTTATTTCTGTCACATCTATGGATCCTCACTTTAAGAAAATAAAGAAGTAATTTCTCTGCACTGATTATATGTTTTGAGTATTCATTGATTTTATTTTTTTGGCAATATTTCATTTTACTTTGACTCATATATTCATGGTTCAGGTGCCCTAGGGTCCCATGTCAGGAACCAAGTGCTATCTTAAGACTTGGTTGTTATTGCAGAGTGATTTTGAAATTAAGCCTGTCATGGTGTTGCCATGAGGCAGGATCAAGTTGACTGCAATGAACTTTTTGGATTTTCTTGTTTAAAAACATTTATGATTACTTACCTTCTGAACAGCAAAGAATATGCTTTATAGAATGGTTGGAAATCCATAGCATCCAAAAACTTACTCTTTCAAGAGTTTTTCATTTACATAGACTTTGGTGGATTTGGAGTGTGAATTTTCTTGGTTAAATTCACAAATTTGTGTGTAGGGCAAAAGAGGTTAAAGAGTTCTATAAACAAAAAAAAGCCCTTAGATCTCAGAAAATAAGCTAAATTCCTTTGAGTCACATGTGGTTTGAATTTCAGGGTAAAGAATTTCAGTGTGTGTCAAAAGTTATATAATTTATCGCACCTATCTTTCTTCTATTCTTTAGGAAAAATTATTTAAGCCCTGATATTGGGAGAAGTGATTATTAAGAAATTGCACAGAGAATTTCAGCACTGACAAGAAGATGCAGCTATTCAAACTTGACTAAAGTAAATGTTTCTTCCAACTGTTCACCTTCACTGTGCACTGCTCCCATGTTTGATAATATTTTACTCATTGAGTTTCACTTTTTCAAAAGTTGTAGCTCCTTGATCCTGTTCTCAGCATGGAGCCTGACTCAATCTCAGAGATAATCTCTTTCAGATGGAAATATTTCTCTCACTGCTATCAAATAAATTCCCAATGTGGAATTGGCAACCCAAGTTTTATTTAAAGAAGTAAGAAACTGTGCAAGCAAATCCAAAAAAAAAAAAAAAAAAAATTTGCCCAGGTATGCCACTTTATATGAAGGGAAAGTCAGTGAATGAGAATGATCTTTTGGTACATCTGCAAGCAAGCCATTTTTTTGCACTGGAGCAAGTATGCTAATATTGGGGAGAGGCAAATATACCTTTGTCAACTGTGAATTTTAACTACTACTTTTTTTTTTCTTCAAGCGGCCTGTAGGGAAAGAGTAACCTCAAAGCTGCCCTAGAAAGATGAGATATGAACAAACTGTGCATTGAGATAAATTTGAGTAAAGAACACTTACAGAAAGAAAGTGAATTGAATGTCTTTAAAAAGTCTCAACATAATGTTTTAATGGTACATTGAGGAAAAGACAGCTTGCAAATGTGGCATGAAATAAACAGATCATCACTTAGAAACATAACACTCACTAACCCTAGAGACACAACTGAAGTTCATCCCAAGTACAGGGCCTGGGAGTTTGGCCAAGAAAATTATCTCATGGGGTCTAGAGCTTGATTTGTATTTCACATAATATGAAGTGGCATTCATTACTTTGTAATCGATATGCAGATAAGAGGAAATTATTTATGGCACAATTAACTGGGAGGGAAAGAACACCATACATGTACATATGAGAGAAGCGAGGGTTTCTGACAGGGCCATAAACCATAAAGAGATTTTTGACAATGATCAGACCTCTGAGATAACCTGCTGCTTTGGAAATTCATCCAGCTTTATGTACTTGAATATTATTTTTAATCATCTTTTAGTGGCATGCTTCAAGTGTAAACTGGCTGTTTATGAAATTTTTCTTCTCTACAAAAACCACCCACAGTTATTTTGATTTTTGGAAACATCAGAATAATGTTTCCAAAATATTATCCTTAGAATATAAGTCATATGGGATGTTAATCAATTTGTGAAATACAGGGTTGAAAAAGGAATAGGATTCTTCAGAGTCTTTAATATCCAAATATAAATTGTGGCTTCTCAGGAAAAGGATAAATTATATAGTATTTCCTAAATAATTTCATTTTAAAGCCCTCTTGTATGTTTGTTTGGGAAACAATGTGGGGAAAAAATAAAGAAAAAAAGCAAACTGGGGTGTTTATGGGTTATTTTCAGAACATACATGAACACACACTGGCATATGCCTACTTTACACATCAAGCCAACTGTTTTCCTGCAAGGCCTTCCCTCTTATTTTATCTTACTCAGCAATATCCTTTCAGGGAGGGAGGCTCCTGTTCTGTAAGGTAGCCTCTTCAATGAGTCAGTGGTGCTGGCACTGCTCTGACCAGCCAGGCCTCTCTGAGAAGCCCAGTTACCCGGTAAACACCAGAGCACCAAGGTCTGACCTTGGCTTCCAGGGTGGCTGGGGCTGTTTTTGTCCATATAAACAATAGTCCAGAATTCAGGACCTTATGTTCTGGGCTATGAACAGGAAAGACAAATAATCCATAGAAATACTGCTGTGGAGGAGTACTATAAGAGCCTATAGAGAACATCTCATCCAAATTGGCAAGCTCCTTTCTCATATGCCTTTATTCATGCAGTTACCCTAGCTGGAAAGCCACCCATTTCCACCTTTACTTTGAGAAAACATTGCTTATGTAAGTAGCAATAATAGGAATCCCAAACGTTATGGCATGTTTATTTTGTATTTGGGACTTTACAAAATTCTTTACAGGTAAGTTTCTATTTTGAGTTAATTTCTAAAATTTTATTAATTTTATTTTAAGAGTATTTTTTAAAAGAAATGCTTAAAAATGTAACGAACTGTGTACCCACAACCAGAATTTATAATTGTTAAAATGCTATTAGTTTTCTTTAATTTTTTTAAATAAAAGAGATTAAACACTGTAGTTAAATGTTGTTGTTGTTGTTATGTGCTGCCGAATCAGCCCCGATTCATAGAGACCTCTCCTTGGGTTTCCAAGGCAGTATCACTACAGAAGTAGGATTGCCCAACCTTCCTTCTGAGGAGTGGCATATGCAGTCTTTTTTACCTATCTTCTCATGTCCTATTCACCTTCCCCACTCTTGCCATGAATTCTATGAGTCTTCTTATATTTATGTTTATAGAGTCTCACACATGCAGCTGCTCTATGGCAGAAAGATGAGACAGTATGCTACTACCATCAAGATTTACAGCTTTGGAAACCTTATGTGACAGTTGTTGAGTCAGAATCAACGCGAAGGCAGTGGGTTTTTGGTTTATGCATGAATATTACTTGTTGAAAAATATATGGTATTTTGTGTAATTTTCATAAAAACACATATAAATCACATCATCTTGTACACACACTTGATACTAGTGATTCTTAACCTCTTCTGTGCCATAGGCCCCTTTGGATGTCAGGTGAAGCCAGGTGGACTCTTTATTATAGTAAATATTTAATTTTACAAAATAAAATGCATAGGACATTAAAACACAGCTAGCCTAATATTCGGAAGGAAGATTAGGCAATCTACTTCCATAATGATATCTCCTTGGAAACCCAAGGAAGGGTCTCTATGAGTCGAATCTGACTCCAAGGCAGTGCATTGCGTTGCATTACGACTGTAACTGGCCTGATGTTCACTGTTTAAGAAAGCTATTTTCTTATATTCTATTCCAGTAATTTAAAACAGTGTTTTTACTTTTTGATTTTTAAAATATCTGGAAAAAATTTTAAATGTATCACATAAGGAAAGGATAGAATTTTCTTTTCTGTAGTACTTTATTTAATTCACACAGTGAATTCAACATTTAAGTATTATTATTTTTGCATTTTAAGGCAGAGATTTACTCTGATCCCTTTGACATCTATGTTGAATGCTCCTTTTAACATGTATCTTTATGTTTTCTGAATATCTATTCAAATTGTAAGGAGCTCTGGTGGCATGGTGTCTAAGACATTTGACTGGTAATCAGAAGGCTGGTGGTTGAAACCCACCAGCCACTCCAAGGAAGTAAGACTGGGCAATCTGCTTCCCTAAAGCTTTACTGCCTCAGAAACCCAAAGGGGGTCACTATGAGTCACAATCGACTGGATGGCAGTGAGTTTGCTATTTTTGTTTATTCAAATTGTATTCAATATCATATTTTTAAATTTAATATTTATTTCTTATGAGGTCATTTGTTGAGCCCAAAGATTGTAAGCATTTTGAGGACAGGGATAATGTTTGTGTGGGTTTCTTCTTCTTTAAGTTCTAATATGACACAAAGATTGTTAGGCACATGATGAGCACTCAATGTATATTTGCCAAATGATTGACATTAATATCTTATACATGTGATTTACTTTGAAACTCTTTCCAATTTTAATATAAATTTAGGTAAAACAATTTATATCAAGAGTTCATCCTTTGAAATGGAGAAAGGCTTTTTTCCTCTTCTAATTGTTTTTTCCACATATGAGACATTCTCAGTTCTTGTTTTCCTTATTTCAATATAGGATATGCCTCTAAAATAATGACAGTGATTTCCATAAGCCGCACATAGAACCAGGCCACTTTCTGGGTACCAGGAGAGATAAAATTTGTCTTCCATAGAGGATGGTGAGGGGAAAGAGCCCTACTGCTTCCAATGTCTGGCCTGTAGCCTGCCGACCTGTCTGCACACAATCTTCAAACATTCAGTATGTGCGTGTGGGGACTCCCTGACTGCAAGGACCCAGGGGGACGGCAGTCATCCAATCTGCTGTGATCCTGTCACACCCTCCTCTTCTCAAGCTCAATTACAATTTCTTCTGCTTTCCTGTGCTAAAATTGTGACTATGTGAAAGTCAAAGAAATGACTTCTGCCCAGAAACAATTTAACAGCCACTGCAAGTGTTCTTCTCTTTAGCTTCTGTAAATTCTATGATCTTCATTTAAGTATTGTAAACTGAGAATGTTATCATTATAAAAGGAAACATCAAGTTTCTATTCTTATGTAGAAAGCTATGCTTTTTCTTTTCCAAACATTTTTTTTCACTTTTTATTTTGAAATAAGTTTAAACTTACACAAAATTTGTAAAGATAGTCCTATATAACCTTCAATCAGTTTCACTCGATGTTAATATTTTATATAACTATAGCACAATTATCAAACTAAAAAATTAACATTTTAACAATACTGCTAATTAGCTAAAGATTTTATTCATATTTTACCAGTTTTCCCACTAATATTCTTTTTCTATTTTAGGATACAATGTAGGATTCCACAACGAATTTTTTGTATCTCCTTAGTATCCTCTCATCTGTGACAATTCATCTGTTTCTCTTTGTGTTTTATGACTGATTTTTGAAAACTGCTGATCAGTTATTTTGTAGATTTGAGTTTGTTTAATATTTTCACACGATTCAAACCAAAGCCAAAAAAAGAAAAAAAGAGCATTTTTGGCAAGAACGCCCCAGCGGTGGCCTCTTCTCATTGCATCTTCTCAGGGGGTAAATGATGTCCATGTGTCTCTTTACTGCTGATGTTAACCTTGGTTCTTGGTTAAGGCGGTGTTTGCTTGGTTTCTCCACTGTAAAGTTATTATTTTCTGTTTGAAATCAATAATACCTTGAGAGAGATACCTTGAGACTTTCTAAATATGCTTTTTCTCCTTAATTTTTTGCCTAATAATTTCAATATCCTTCTGTGGATCTTTCCTGCAACAATAATTATTGTGGTGTTCAAATGTTGTTGTTGTTGTTGTTATGTGCTGTCGAGTCGGCCCC
>NW_006921633.1:6093158-6097120 GCF_000298275.1 Orycteropus afer afer | reverse complement strand
GAACTGTAATAACCTAATTTGCTACTGGTATAAGGAGAACACCTATTTATTTCTATTTACTTTCTATTCCCTGCAGCCAAATACCCAAGCCATGGTATTTTCAATCATCTCATATGCATATGAGAGCTGGACAATGAATAAGGAAGACTGATAATGAATCCATGCATTTGAATTATGGTATTGGTGAAGGATATCAAATGTGTCATGGACTGGTGGTATAGTGGCTAAGGCATTTGACTGCAATCCAGAAAGCTGGTGGTTCAAATCCACCAGCCACTCCTCAGAAGGAAGGTTGGGCAATCCACTTCTATAGTGATACTGCCTTAGAAACCCAAGGAAGGGTCACTATGAGTCAAAATCAACTTGATGGCAGTGAGTTTGGTTTTTGGTTTGGCTATGGACTGCCAGAAGAATGAAAAAATCCATCTTGGGAGAAGTACAGCTCTTCATCCTCTATAGTATTTGCCATTAACTTGATAGGAAAAGCAGCACTTTGAAGATTAAAATAATACAAAGTTTGCTACCTTGCTCTAGGAGCTCTGGTAGTGTAGTGCCTAAGGTAATTGACTGCTAACCAGAAGGCTGGTGGTTCAAACCCACCAGCCACTCCTTGGAAGGAAGGTTGGGCAATCTATTTCTGTAGTGACACTGCCTCGGAAACCCAAGGAGGGATAGCTATGTGTCGATGGCACATAACAAACAAAAACAACCTTGCTCTGGAAAAAGTGTTGAAAAACTTTTTATAAATAGCCATATGACCAATATATTATACTTTGCAGGCTGTACAGTCTCTGTTGCAGCTACTCAACTCTGCCACTGTAGTGCAAAAACAAACGTAGATGATTCATAAATGAATGGGTTGGGTATGTTCCAATAAATTTTTATTTATAAAAATTGGTAGTGGACTAGATTTGGTTCATGGGACCATATAATACCATCCCTGCTCTAGATGGCCAAACTATATGCTAACTTTCATAAATGTGTAAAAATACATTTTAAAACATAAATAAACAAACTAATATATTTTTATTTTCTCCAGTTATATTGTACTTGACTATATGAAATAAATAGAATTAGCTTCAGTTTCAATTTTTAAAAAATATGTTGTGTAAAAAATGAGAAAAAATTGTTGCTGTTGTTAGGTGCTGTAGAGCCATTTCCGACTCATAGCGACCCCACGCACAGCAGAACGAAACACTGCCTGACCCCGTCAGCTCCATGATCCCTGCTATACTTGAGCCCATCATCGCAGCCACCGTGTCAGTCCATCTCTTTGAAGGCCTTCCCCTCTTTCGTCAACCCTCCACCCTACCAAGCATGACATCCTTCTCCAGGGAATGGTCCCTTCTGACAAAATGACCAAAATAGGTGAGATGAAGTCTGGCCATTCTCGCTTCCAAGGAGCATTTTGGGTACACTTCCACCAGGACAGATCTGTTAGTTCTTTTAGCAGTCCATGGTACTTTCAGCATTCTTCATCAGCAACACAACTCAAAAGCATCAACTCTTCTTCGGTCTTCCTTATTCATTGTCCAGCTCTCACATGCATACAAGGCAATTGGAAATACCATGGCTTGTGTCAGGCACACCTTAGTCCTCAAGGAGACATCCTTGCTCCTCAACACTTGAAACAGTTCCTTCATGGTTGACCTTCTCAATACTACACATCATCTAATGTCCTGACTGCTGCTTCCACTGGCATCAATTATAGAATCAAGCAACATGAATTCTTTGACAACCTCAATCTTCTCTCCATTTATTGTGATGCTGCTCATTGGTCCAGTTGTGAGGATTTTTGTCTTCATTATATTGAGACATAATCCATACTGCAGACTGTATCCTTCAGCCTTCATCAGTAAGTGCCTCAAGTCATCCTCACTTTCAGCAAGCAAAGTTGTATCATATGCATATCTCAGGTTGTTAATGATTCTTCCTCCAATCCTGATGCCATATAGTCCAGCTTCTCAGATTATTTGTTCAACATATAGATTGAATAAGTGTGGGGGAAGGATACAACCCTGATGCACTTCATCCTTGATTTTAAACCATGTAGTGTAGCCTTGTTCCCTTTGAACAACAGCCTCCTGGTCAAGTTTCAGGTTCCTCATGAGTACAATAAAGTGTTCAGGAATTCCCATTCTTCTCAATGTTATCCATAATTTGTTATGATCCACACAATCAAATGTCTTTGCATAGTCAATAGAACACAAGTAAACATCTTTCTGGTATTCTTTGCCTTGAGCCAAGATCCATCTGACAGCAGCTATGATATCCCTTGTTCCACATCCTCATCTAAATCCAGCTTGCAACTCTAGAAGTTCTCTGTCAATATACTACTGCAGACATTTTTGAATTATCTTCAGTAAGATCTTACTTGGATGCAATATTAATGATATTGTTCTATAATTTTCACATTCTGTGGGATCACCCCTCTTTGGAATGGGTACAAATATGGATCTCTTCCAGTCAGTTGGCCAGGTAGCTGTCTTCCAAATCTCTTGTCATAACCAAGTGAGTACCTCCAATGGGGCATCCATTTTCTGAAATATCTCAATGGGTGTTCCATCAATTCCTGGAGCCTTGTTCTTCACCAATTCTTTCATTGCAGCTTCAACTTCCTCCTATTTCCATGTACTTTAAGTCATTTGACCTTGAAATGGTACAATCTTTATTTATAATCAGATGACTCAATAAATAAAAAGTTAAAGCTATCCATAGCTATCCCTATCTTTATCAGAAATAACTGAGTGTAAAATGAATGGTACAAAGGAGGCAGGAAAGACTGTGTGGAATATGCAGAAAAGTTTCATGGATGAGATGGGGATTGAGACAGATAACAAAGAATGAGCAAAGGTTGAGTCACTAATGAAGGTGAAATAAAGCTGAGAATCCAGAAATGGTTTGTAGAAGAAATTGGAAAGAGAAACTGCTTGAGAGTATTTTGGGGTTAATGAGCAGCATAGAAGAGTGATATAATTCACAGTGGGCTTGAAGCCAACTGTGATGGTTGTGTGTCAACTTGGCTGGTCCATGATTCTCAGTGGTTTGGCAGTTATGATGTAGTCATCCCCTACAATGACATCTAATATAATGTAATCACTTCCATGATGAGATCTGCTATGAGCAGCCAATTAGTTGAAAGGGAGTTTCTTGAGGGATATGGCCTGCTTCTAATATGTATGGATGTTCTGGCAATGCATTGGCTTTTTGCTCAATCTGGATCCTGCATCTGGCTCAGCATCATTTTACCTCTGGCTCTTTGGACTTGAGTCAGAAGCCTGACATATTGCATGATGATCTTGGGATTTGTCAGCCTCTGCAGCCTGTGAAGCAGCAGGCTGCCATCTTATCTACCAACTTGGGATTTGTCACCCTCTGCAGGCTGTGAGCCAGCAGCTTGCCACTCGACCTGCCAATTTTGGGCTTGTCTGCATTGCAGCAAGCAACATGAGTCAGGAGACTTCTCCTGCCTGATGTTTGACCCCACGAAGTTGGGATTTGCCAGCCTTCATAGGCTTGTGAGCCATTTACTTGAGATAAATCTCTCCCTCTCTCTGTATATATACATATGCAAGCTATACTGGCTTTGATTTTCTAGAAAACTGAACCTAAGACACCAACTTAACCCTAATAACAACTCTACTATTCACACAGATTTTGACGTTTGACTATCTTACAAGTCACCATCCATTAAAAGTAATCAACATTATCTTTACTAGGATTAAATGGTTGTGTAGTATTTTTAAAATTTTTAATTAAAGATTTAAAATTTGTTGTTGTTGTTGTTATGTGCCGTCGAGTCAACCTGACTCATAGCGACTCCTCCTTGGGTTTCTGAGGCAGTATCACTGCGGAAGTAGATTGCCCATCTTCCTTCCGAGGAGTGGCTGGTGGGTTTGAACCACCAGCCTTCTGGTTAGCAGTCAAGTGCCTTAGCCACTATGCTACCAGAGCTCCCCAAA
>NW_006921633.1:6087816-6089490 GCF_000298275.1 Orycteropus afer afer | reverse complement strand
TAGCTGCCCTTCAGGTCTGGAATTGAACCCACACCTGTGGTTTCCAGCCAAGCAGAAGACAGGCATATGAGTTGAACATTTACCTGAGGTAGATACACTCCTTGGAGAGAACAATCATTGAGAACGAAGGGCTGCCTGTGCACAGGGAGACAGTTCAGGGGGCAGGAGTCCATAGAGGGATGGACACTGGGAAGAGGTAACTATGGGGAGGAAGTGGGAAGGAAGTTGTTGCATTGTAGTAAACTGTGGTCAATGTCATGACACAAAGTATATGTAAACTGCTGTATGGAAAGTGAATTTGCTCTGTAAATCTTCACTCAAATCACAACAAAAAAAAATTTAAAAAAATAAAAAATTAAGCAGAACAACAACAACAAAAAAAGAAAATTATCGCCGTTGTTCACAAGTTTTGCAGTATTAATTCTGTAATAAACTTTGTAGGAATGATGTGCCAAGAAGACAGTTTTAAAAGTGACAGTAACATTTATTTTTGCACTCGGTTTCTCTGGCAGACTTTTTGGCTCTTCAGTGAGTACACAGTGAGCCAAGTAACTCATTCCTAAAACTCTGAATCTAATTCTACTTTCATTTGGAGTCCAATGTCTTCCAGCCTCATTTGAATGCAACTCTAAGCCCAGAGACAGGTCATTTTATTGCCTTGGCCTCAGAACTTTTTGCGCTGGTTCTTGAATCAGATGATGCATAAAGGATGAAGGAACTGTCAGATAATTTATTTGGAAATATCTCTATTTCTACTGTTTTTACTTCTTTCTAAGAATTAATTAATCATTGATGGTTGTTAATGAAATCTGATTCCAAGAGGTAAAATGATTTCCTACATGAAATCAAATACTTTATTGAAAATATATTACTGAAAATGTTCTCGTCCCATGACTTTAAAATTTCTCATCAAGAGGTCACTAAAACTAATAGTTGTCCCTACACAGATTAGTAAAAGGTGAAAATTAACTATGTTTTAATTTCTTGGATAAGAGCTGTTATTATTGAATTAAATAGATACTAGATTCTTATTTCTGACAATTAACATTGTTTTAATAGGAAATAATATAATATTATAATCAAGCATTCTGAAGCCAAGCGTTTGTCACATGGAGTTTTGTTTTTATTGTTGTTAGGTGTGATCAAGTCAGCTCCAATTCATACTGACCCTCTGTAAACTGCTGGTTTCTGTGCCATGCTCACAATCCTAGCTATGCTTGAGCCTATCATTGCGCACACTGTCAGGCCATATCATTAAGGGTCTTCCCATTTTTTGCTGAGCCTCTACTTTACCAGGCATGATATTCTTCCCCAGAGACTGGAGAACAAAAGTAGGTGAGATGAATTTTGACCATTCAGGCTCCTAAGGAGAATTCTGGCTGCATTTTCAGGACAGATTTGTTCATTCTTCTGGCAGTCCATGGTATTTTCAGTATTCTTCTCCAAAGCAATTCAAATGCATACATTCTTATTAGGTCATCCTTATTCATTGTCCATCTTTCACATGCATGAGGCAATTGAAAATACCATGGCTTGGGTCAGGCACACCTTAGTCTTCAAAGTGACACATTTGCTCCTTAACATTTTAAAAAGATCTTTTGCAGCATATTAACCCAGTGCAAACACAGTCTGGTTTCTTTCTTTCTTCTTCTTCTTCTTTTTTTTTTTTTTTTT
>NW_006921633.1:6074810-6086800 GCF_000298275.1 Orycteropus afer afer | reverse complement strand
CTCCATTAATTTTGTTTTTCTTCTTTCTTCTTTGCTCTTGACGAGGAGAGACCCATCGTTGCATCTAGATGGCAGCTTGCTAGCTTTTAAGATCCCAGTCGCTACTCACCAAAGTAGGAAGTGGAACAATATTTTGTATAGTATGTTATGCCAATTGAGATTGATGTCCCCTGTGCCAAAGTCAGATTTCTTGACTGCTGTTTCCATGAGTGTTGACTGTGAATCCAAGTAAAATGAAATCTGTGACAGGTTCAATCTTTTATCCATTTATCATGATGTTTATTATTGTTCCAATTGTGAGGATTTTTGTTTTGTTTATGTTGAGGTATAATACATATTGAAAAACATAGTCTTTGAACTTCATCAGTAAGTGCTTCAAGTCATCCTCACTTTTCAGCAAGCAATGTTATGTTGTCTGCATGTTAATGATTCTTCCTCCAAATGTGATGCCTAGTCCTTCTTCACATAGTCCAGTTTCTCAGATCATTTTCTCAGTATACAGATTGAATAACTATGGTGAAAGGATACAACCCTGATGCACATACTTCCTGATTTTAAACCATGTGGGATATTCTTGTTTTATTTGAATGACAGCCTCTTGGTCGATGCACAGCTTCCTTGTGATCACAATTAAGGGTTCTGGACTTCCTGTTGTTTGCAATGTTACCCATAATTTGTTGTATTCCACATAGTTGAATACCTTTGCATAGTTATTAAAACACACATAAACAACTCTCTGTTGTTTTCAGCCAAGATCCATCTGATGTCAGCAATGATATCCCTCATTCCATGTCCTCTTCTGAATCCAGCTTAAATTTCTGGAATTTCCTTGTCAGTATATTGCTGCAATCATTTTTGTACTGTCTTCAGCAAAATTTTCATTGCTTGTGATATTAGTGATATTGTTTGATAATTTCCACATTCTGTTGGATCACCTTTCTTTGGATAGGACACAAATATGGGCTCTTCCAGTAGGTTTGACAGCTAACTATCTTCCAAGTTTCTTGGCATAAACCAGGAAGCACCTCCAGAACTGCATCCATTTGTTGAAACATCTCAATATGTATTCCATCAATTCCTGGAACCCTGTTCTTCACCAATTTCTTCAGTGCAGCTTGAACTTCTGGCTCTTAATCATATGCTACCTCCTAAATAGTTGAATAGGAGCTCTGGTAGCATAGTGCCTAAGGCACTTGACTGCTAACCAGAAGGCTGGAGGTTCAAACCCACCAGCCACTCCTCGGAAGGAAGGTTGGGCAATCCTACTTCCGTAGTGATACTGCCTTGGAAACCCAAGGAGGGGTCGCTATGAGTCGGGGTCGACTCAACGGCAAATAACAACAACAACAACAAATAGTTGAATATTGAGCAATTCTTTTTGGTACAATGACTCTATATATTCCTTCCATCTTCTTTTGATGCTCCTTGAATCGTTCAATATTTTGCCACATAACTCTTCAATATTGCAACTTGAAGCTTGATTTTTTCTTTTGTTCTTTCAACTTTAGAAATGCTAATGATAGTCTTTTCTTGGTTTTCTAGTTCCAGATCTTTGCACATTTCATACTTTGCCTTCTTGAACTGCCCTTTGAAATCTTCTGTTCAACTCTTTTATGTCATCATTTCTTTCAATTGGTTTAGTTATTCTCTATCAAGAGCAAGTTTCAAAGTCTCTTCTGACATCTTGTTTGGCCTCTGCTTTCCTGTCTTTTTAATGACATTTTGCTCCCTTCATGGATGATGTTCTTGATGTCATCCAAAAACTCACCATTTATGTTGTTGAAATAAGGTATTTGTAATGACTAAGTCATTGCTCTTGAAAAATCCTGTCATGCAATCTCTGGCATCATTTCTATCACCAAGGCCATATTTTCCAACTATCAATGATTCCTCTTGTTGCCAGCTTTCACATTCCAGTCACCTTTAAAAATCAATACATCTTCATTGCATGTTTCAAATTTAGTGATTGTAAACCTAATATATCAGCCATATGTCAAAAAGAGCCAATGGTCTCCTCAATATGCAACTTATTCACACCAACCTACTTACAGCAGCCACCACTCATCTGTCAGTTTGTCATGCTGTAGTGCCTTGCATGTTGCTGTAAGCCTGGAGGCTATGCCACCAGTGTTTCCAATATCAGCAGGGTCACAAAAGTAGACAGGTTTCAGCACAACTTCCAGACTAAGACAGACTTGGAAGAAAGAAAGGCCATCTACTTCTCAAAGAATTGGCCAGTGAAAACCTTATGAATAGCACCTTATTAATAGCACGGAAACACTGTCTGATATATTACTGGAGAACATTATGAATATCTCTGAAACATTGCTCAGTATAGTGCTGAAAAATGAGTCACTCAAGTCAGAAGGCACTCACAATATGACTGGGGAGGAGCTGCCACCTCAAAGTAGAGTCAACCTTAATAACATAGATCCCAATAAATGGAGATCCCAATTACTGATGTGGCATGATTCAAAATGGGAAGAAACATGGAATGTATGAAGTATGACTCTAGGAAAATTGGAAGTGGTAAAAAAAAAAAAAAGCATAAAAATTGATATCATAAGCATTAGTGAGCTGAAATGGACTGATCTTGGCCATTTTGAATCAGAAAACCACATGATTTACTTTGCTGGGAATGACAAATTGAAGAGCAATGGCATGGCATTCATCATCACAAAGAATTTTCAAGATCAATTCTGAAATACAATGTTGTCAATGATAGGATACACCTACAAGGAATACCAGTTAATGCTACTATTATTCAAGTTTACACACCAACCACCAAGGCCAAAGTCAAGGAAACTGAAGATTTTAAGCAACTTCTGCAGTCCAAAACTGACCAAACATACAATCAACTTGTGTTGATTATTACTGGTGATTGGAATGCAAAAGTTGGAAGCAAAGAAGAATTACTAGTAGTTGGAAAATATGGCCTCAGTGATAGAAATTATACTGGAGATGGCATGATAGAATTTCACAAGACCATTGACTTAGTCTTTGCAAATACTTTTTTCAACATTATAAACAGCATTTATACATGTGGACTTTGCCAGATTGAATAGACAGGAATCAGATCAACTACATCTGTGGAAAAAAGTGATGGAGAAGTTCAATATCTTCAGCCAAAACAAGTCCAGGAGCTGATTGTGGAACAGACCATCAACTGCTCCTATGCAAATTCATGTTGAAGCTGAAGGTAATTAAAACAAGTCCATGAGAGCCAAAATATGACCTTGATTACATTCCATCTGAGTTTAGAAATCATCTAAATAATAGATTTGACACACTGAACACAATTGCTGAAAACCAAAGGAATTGTGGATGACATCAAGAACATCATCCATGAAGAAAGAAAAAGGTTATTAAAAAGAAAAGACCAAAATGGATGTCAGAAGAGACTCTGAAAATTGTTCTTGAGAGGAGAGTAGCTAAAGCAAATGGAAGAAGTGATAGGATAAAAGAGCTGAACAGATTTCAAAGAGCAGCTTGAGAAAACAATGTCAGTTACTACAATGAAATGTGCAAAGACATGGAGTTAGAAAATCAAAAGGGAAGAAAATTCTTGGCATTTCTCAGGCTGAAAGAAATGAAGAAAAATTTCAAGCCTCCAGTTGCAAGGAATTTGACTGCTAACCAGAAGTCAGGTCATTCAAACTCACCAGCCACTCCTCAGAAGGAAGACTGGGCAGTCTACTTCCATAGAGATACCACCTCACAAATTCACTTAGGGGTTACTATGAGTTGAATCGACTTGATGGCAATGAGTTCTACTTATTTATTTATGTTTAATGGGCAACATCCTGATGATGCAGGAAATATCAAAAGAAGATGGAAAGAATACACAGAGTCACTGTACCAAAAAGCATTGGTCAAAGTTCATCCACTTCAGGAGGTGGCTTATGATAAAGAACCAACTGTATCGAAGGAAGAAGTTAAAGCTGGACTGAAGGAATTGGCTTAGAACAAGGCTCAAGGAATTGATGAAATATCCACTGAGATGTTTTAACAAATGTACTGGAAGCGAGAAATCTGGAAGACTGTTACCTGGCCGAGTGATTGGAAGAGATTCATATTTGTACCCATTCCAAAGAAAGATGATCCCACAGAATATATAATTATCCAATAATATCATTAATATCCCACACAGGTAAAATCTTGCTAAAGATAATTCCAAGATGGTTGCAGCAGTATATTGAAGGGGAGTTGCAGAAATTTAAGCTGGATTCAGAATAGGATATGGAATGAGGGATATCATTGCTGATGTCAGATGGACCTTGGCTGAAAGCAAAGAACCAGAAATATAGTTACTTGTATTTTATTGACTATGCAAAAAACATTCAACTGTGTGTATCATAACAATTGTGGGAAGAATGGTGTGGTAGTTATGTTTGTTTGTGTGTCCACTTGTCTGGGCCTGGTTGAGTGGCTAGGCAGCTGGTGGTAATTATCCCCCATGATGAGACTGGCAATCAACTCCATGGCGGGCTCTACCACAAGCAGATGAGTTGCTGCCTTTATGATGTCATCTGCTTCCTGTATATAAGGAGAAGACTTGGGAATGTTCTCTAGTTTATGGCACACTTGGACCCTGCATGTAGCTGTGTTGTTGTTCAGCAGCCTGCCATGCTATGCTGACCTTGGGACTTACAATGGACTTAAATTAATGGTCTGCCATGTGGTTTGGTAACATCAGGAAGGTGCCTTTTTACTTGTCAACCTTGGGTTTTTCAGCCTCAGCAGCCAGCAGCTGTCTGCATGTAGAAATGCCTCTAGCTCCAGTGGGCCAGGAGCAGGAGGCAGAGCTGGACCCCAAGATCGAGGGACTTTCACCCAGCCCCTAGAGCCTGGGACTTTGAACTCAGACTTAAAGCCTCTAAATTGTAAGAGAATAAACTCCTGTTTGTTAAGGCCATCCCATTTGTGGTATATTCTCGTCAGAGCAGCACTAGGTAACCAGAACAGAATATGGTACTGAGAGAGTGGGATGTTGCTCTGACAGATGCCTAAAATGTTGAAACAAGAGTGGAGGGCACCCTTGACCTGAGACCCTGGAAGAGAGACTCCAGCATACGGCATTGCAGATGGCAGGAGGAGAGCAAGAGACTGGCATGAGATACGGCAGAAGCAGAGCTGAGAGAACCAGCAGGAGACAGCAACAGCCTTACCATCCCGCGGAGGAGAAAACTTGATGCTTTTAGTTAGGTGGCTTCCTAGTGGAGTGGTGGAGTGGGTTGCCTTCAGGCATTAATTGGTAGAAGAGATCAGCTTGAAATAGAGTAGCAGGTTGGCCAGCCCACAGAGCAAGAAAGCTAAATGTCCTTTGGGGCAAGAAGATTCCTGGCAGAGTGGGTTGCCCACGGGCATTAATTGGCAGAAGCAGAGACCATGGAAACAGAAGCAGAGCTGCCTCAGCCTGGAAGGGTAGAACCATGGCCTTTGGGGGTGGAATCACAGCCCCGTAGGTTTCAAAGATCCAGGCCTTCACCAACTTGGTTCTGGAATGTAGGGCTGCTCGTTTATGTAAGCCAGTGGGATGGAGCCATAGCTGCTGTCTAAGAGTGAGTGGGTGGGGCTGCCATTCCCAAGAGGGACAGAATGGGTCCTGCCAGGCCAAGGAGGTGAGGTCACCACTTAGAGGAACTAGGGGACTGGAGTCACCCAGTGGAGATCTGTACAGATGCCACCCAATGAAGATCTGTACAGATGCCAGGTTGACAAGGGGTAAATTGTGGTAGTTATGTTTCTGTGTCAAGATGGCTCAGCCTGCTTGAGTGGCTGGGAAGCTGATTGTAGTTATTCCCCATGATAAGACTGGCAATCAACTCCATGGTGGGATCTATCACAAGCAACTGAGTAGCTACCTTTGGGATGTGGTTTGCATCCTGTATATAAGAAGTCTTGGGAATGATCTCTATCTTATGGCACACTTGGACCCTGAATGTAGCTGTGTTGTTGTTCATCAGCCTGCCATACTCTGCTGACCTTGGGACTTACAATGGACTTAAATTAATGGCCTGTCATGTGGTTTGGTAACATCAGGACTGTGCCGTTTTCCTTGTCAACCTTGGGTTTTTCAGCCTCAGCAGCAGCTGTTGTTGTGTGTGTGAAGAAATGCCTCTAGCTCTAGTGGGTGGGGAGTGGGAGGCAAAGCTGGAGCCCAAGGTCAAGGGTTTTCACCCAGCCCATAGATCTTGGGACTTTGAACTCAGACTTAAAGCCTCTAAACTGTAAGAGAATAAACTCCTGTTTGTTAAGGCCATCCCATTTGTGGTATATTCTTGTCAGAGTGGCACTAGGTAACCAGAACAAATGGGAATTCCAGAACTCTTAATTATGCTCATGAAGATCCTGTACGTAGACCAGGAGGCTGTCATTCAAACAGAACAAGAGGATACTGCATAGTTTAAAATCAGGAAGGGAGGGTTTCAGGGTTGTATCAGTTCACCACACTTATTCAGTTTGTATGCTGAGCAAATAATCTGAGAAGCTGGACTATATGAAAAATAACTTTGCATCAGGATTGAAGGAAGACTCGTTGTTGTTAGGTGCCATTGAGTCATCTCCAACTCATAGTGACCCTATGCACAGGAGAATGAAATATTGTCTGGTCCTGCCCTAGCTCCATGATCTTTGCTATCCATGAGCCCTTCGCCACAGTCACTGTGCCATTTCATCTCATTGAGGGTCTTCCCCTCTTTCGTTGACCCTCCACCTTACCAAGCATGACATCCTTCTCCAGAGAATGGTCCCTCTGACAATATACCAAAGTAGGTGAGATGAAGTCTGGCCATTCTTTCTTCTAAAGAGCATTCTGGCTGCACTTCCTCCAGGACAGATTTGTTAGTTTTTTTAGCAGTCCATGGTCCTTTCAGCGCTGTTTACCAGCACCACAACTCCAAAGCATCAACTCTTCTTTGGTCTTCCTTATTCATTGTCCAGCTCTCACATGCATACAAGGTGATTGAAAATACCATGGGTAGGGTCAGTTGCACCTTAGTCCTCATGGGGACATCTTTGCTCTTCAGCAATCTGCAGCCAATTTGTCCAGTGCTGTATGTCATCTGATGTCCTGACTGCTGCTTCCATTGGCATTGATTGTAGAACCAAACAATGCGAAATCTCTGACAACTTCAATCTTTTCTCCATTTATCGTGATGCTAATTATTGGTCCAGTTGTGAGGATTTTTGTTTTATTTATATTGAGATATAATTCATACTGCAGACTGCATTCTTCACTCTTCATCAGTAAGTGCCTCAAGGCATCCTCACTTTCATCAAATAGAGTTGTGTTGTCAGTGTATTGTAGGTTGTTAATGATTCTTTCTTCAATCCTGATGCCATGTTCTTCTTCATTTAGTCCAGCTTCTGGGATTATCTGCTAAGCATACAGATTGAACAAGTATGGTGAAAGGATGCAACCTGACACACTCCCTTCTTGATTTCAAACCATGCAGTGTCCTCTTGTTCTGTTTGAATGACAGCCTCTTGGTCAATGTACAGGCTCCTCATGAGTACAATCAAGTGTTCTGGAATTCCTAATCTTCTCAATGTTATCCACAATTTGTTATGATCCACACAATCAAATATTTTTGCATAGTCAATAAAACACAAATAACATCTTTCTGGTTTTCTTTGATTTGACCTAAGATCTATTTGACATCAGCAATGATATCTATCATTCCAGGTCCTCTCCTGAAACCACTTTGCATTTCTGGAAGTTGTCTGTCAATATACTGCTTCAACCATTTTTGAATTATCTTCAGCAAGATTTTACTTGTATGCAATATCAATGATATTGTTCGATAATTTCTACATTGTGTGGGATCATCTTTCTTTGGAATATGTACAAATATGGATCTCTTCCAGTCAGTTGGCCAGGTAGCTGTTGTCCAAATCTCTTGGCATAGCTAAATGTGTGCCTCCATCATGGCATCCATTTGTTGAAACATCTCAATGGGTATTCCATCAACTCCTGGAGCCTTGTTCTTGACCAATTCCTTCAGTACAGCTTTGACTTCTTCCTTCAATACCATTGGTTCTTGATCATATGCCACCTCCTGAAACAGATGAAGATCAACAAGGTCTTTTTGGTACAGTGACTCTGTGTATTCCTTCCTTCTTCTTTTGATGCTTCTTGAAATTATTCAATATTTTGCCCACAGAATCTTCCAATACTGCAACTTGAGGCTTAATTTTTTTCTTCAGTTCTTCCAGCTTGAGAAATACTGATCGTGTTCTTCCCTTTTGGTCTTCTAACTCCAGATGTTTGCACATTTCATTATGGTAATTGGCTTTGTCCACTTGAGCTACTCTTTGAAATCTTCTGTTCAGCTCTTTTATCTTGTCATTTCTTCCATTTACTTTAGCTCCTTTCCACTCAAGGGCAAGTTTCAGAGTCTCTACTGACATCAATTTTGGTCTTTTCTTCCTTTTTCATCTTTTTAATGACCTCTTGCTTTCTTTATGGATGATATTTTTGATGCCATCCCACAATTCTTCTGGCTTTTGGTCAATGATGTTCAATGAGTCAAATCTATTCTTTAGATGGTCTCTAAATTAATGAGAGATATATTCCAGGTCATATTTTGGCTTTTGTGGACTTGTTTTAATTGTCTTCAAGTTGAAGTTGAACCTTCATATCATCTATTCTACAATCAGCTCCTGGTCTTCTTTTGGCTAAAGAAATTGAACTTTTCCAATCCCTCTTGCCACAGATATAGTCATTTTGATTCCTGTGTACTCCATCTGGTGAAGTCCACGCATATAGCTGCCATTTGTGTTGCTGAAAAAAGGTATTTGCAATGAATAAATCATTGGTCTTGCAAAATTCTATCATGGAATCTCCAGCATTATTTCTGTCACCAAGGCCAAATTTTCCAACTATTGATGATTCTCCTTTTTTCCAACTTTTTCATTCCAGTCACTGGTGATAATTAATAGATCTTGATTGCACATTCAGTCAATTTCAAACTGCAGAAGTTGATAAAAATCTTCAACTTCTTTCATCTTTGGCTTTGGTGGTTGGTGCATAAATTTGAATAATAATAGTATTAACTGGTCTTCCCTGTAGGCATATGGGTATCATCCTACCACTGCCGGTATTGTACTTTTGGACAGATCTAGAAACATCCTTTATGATGATGAATGCCATGGCATTATTCTACAAATTGTCATTCCTGGCAGATCATATGGTTGTCTGGTTCAAAATGACCAAAACTGGTCCATTTCAGCTCACTAATGCCTAGATATCAATCTTTACATGTTCAATTTCATTTTTGAAACTTCTAATTTTCCTAGATTCATTCTTCATACATTCCATTTTCTGATTATTAACAGATGTTTGCAGCTGTTTTTCCTCAATTTGAGTCATGCCACATCTGCAAATGGAGGTCTCAAAAGGCTTACTTTATCCATATCAATAGGATTGGTTCTACTCTGATGATGTAGTTCTTTCCCAGTTGTATCTTGAGAGCCTTCTGACCTAAGAGGCTTATCCTGCACTGCATTGGACAGTGTTTCTAGACTATTCCTAAAGTTCCACAGTAATATATCAGACAGTGTTTCTCTGTTATTCATAAGGTTTTCCCTGGCCAATTTTTTGAGAAGTGGATTTCCTCTTCCTTCTTCCTAGTCTGTCTCAGTCTGTAAGCTGCATTGAAACCGGTGCACCACGTGCAAACCTGCTGACATTTGAAAGACTGGGGGCATAGCCTCAAGCCTCATAGCAACATTCAAGCCACCACAGTGTGACAAACTGACAGATAAGTTGGTCATGCTTAGCTTTTAGAAACCTCTCCACTGTCCCCTTACCTGGATCCTGTCACTCTGTCTTTCATCCTTTGGCTTTTCTTTCCCCTGCTTCCAGCCTCTTGGGGGGGCGGGGCCTGTGTCCCTCCCCTTAACTGGATCCCTGCTGATCATGAAGGAATGAGAAAGACTCATTAGCAACCTATGATATGTAGATGACACAACTTTGCTTGCTCAAAGTGAAGATGACTTGAAGCACTTACTGATGAAGATTAAAAACTATGGTCTTCAGTATGGATCACACCTCAATGTAAAGAAAACAAAAAATCTTTACAACTGGACCAATAGACAATATCATGATAAATAGAGAAAAGTTTGAAGTTGTTAAAGATTTCATATTATTTTGTTCCACAATCAACATCAATAGAAGCAGACATCAAAAAATCAGATGACATATTGCACTGGGTTGTAAAAGACCTCTTTAAAATGCTGAAGAGCAAAGATATCTCTTTGAAGACTAAGGTATGCCTAAGTCATGGTGATTTCAATAGCCTCACATGTACGTGAAAGCTGGACAATGAATAAGGAAAACCAAAGAAGAGTTGATGCTTTTGAGTTGTGGTGTTGGTGAAAAATACTGAAATTTCCATGTAATGCTAGAAGAACAAACAAGTATATCTTGGAAGGAGTGCACCCAGAATAACCTTTGGAAATGAGAATGGCCAGATTTCATCTTAACTACTTTGGCCATGTTGTCAGAAGTGACTATTCCCTGGAAAAGAATATCATGCTTGATAAAGTAGAGGATCAGCAAAAAGTGAGAAGGCCCTCAACAAGATGGATTGACACAGTGGCTGCAACAATGGGCTTAGGTATAGTATGGATTTTAAAGCTTGCACAGGACTGGGCAGTGTTTAGTTCTGTTAGGCATAGGGTCACTATGAGCCAAAGTCTACTCAATGGCACCTGACAACAACAACATTTTACAATAACATAGTCATCTTAAGGACTGGTCTTTTTGGTGTCCTCTCCATTATTCACCTAACTATTCTGTTCTTTTCATTCATGCATGACAACCTTTAGCCACTTTGTTGCCTGCTTTGATATAACCTGCCTCATATTCCATAGTGGGCATTGTAACTCCTTTAAGAGTCTCACTTCAGTGCTCCCAAACCACAAACACAATCCTTTCATTTACATATTACTTTAAGATCTTTTTATTTTTTTTTCAAATTGTTACTTGATTTAAACTTTACAGAAGAAAATTGATTTTCATTCAGCAATTCATGCACATTTTGTTTTGTGACATTTATTGCAATTCCCACAATGTAACATAACTCTTCCCACTTCTTCCCTGTGTTGATAGTTGAAGCACTTAAAGAAGACATATTCCTTTTTTAAAATATTCTAATATCTCAAGGGTCATGTCCTATAGACCATCTCAAGAATATCTCTTGAGTTCCAGCAAGATGGCGGACTAGGCAGAAGGACTGCACAGACCCTCTTCAACAAAGAAAAGGGAAAACAATTAACACATACACAGAAGATAATCTTGGACCCCTGAGCTTTGAAGGGAAGGATACAGAAGTGGACTAAACTCCAACGAACAGAAGAACTTGCGTGAAAATTCCAAAAAAGGAGACATATGGAGCTGCAGTCTGGCAGTGATCCTGAGTGACCCTGACAGCACAGATGGCTTGGAGATTCCTGAGTGGTGCCAGGAACTGCATGGAAGACTGTGCATGGTGGTGGGAAACAAACGGAGAAGGTGAAGAGAAAGGTGGGCTGAGCTGTGGACTTTTGCCAGTCTGGAGGACGCCGCCATTTTGAAGGTTTAAAAAGTGGCTTGACTATTTTGAATATTTAAAGAGACAGTGCAGATTTCTGGGGCTTAAGAACACGTTCTGCTTTCCAGCAACCCCAAGGACACTTGGGGCCTGCAAGACTGCAAAGGTACGACATTCTTCTTGTTACTACAACCTATCCCCCTTGGTGAATGGAGGTGTGACCATCCCCACTCCCACCTACCTTCTGGGCCCACAGGAACTCTGTCACAGTCTATGTGCTCAGACGGAGCCTGGGTGCCCTACCCTGTCCTCCACCGATTTTTTTCTTTTTTTTTTTTTTTTATTTCTTTTTCCCAGTGATTAGTTTACTTGTATTTGTCTGTTTTAAACCAACTAATATTATTAATACTTTTGTCCTTTTTATTATTATTCTTAATCTTCCCCTACCAGGTC